>NC_133620.1:114955465-115126829 GCF_048593235.1 Sminthopsis crassicaudata | reverse complement strand
GCTTTTCAAAGAGTCACAAAAACATAACTTCTTGATAATTTCAAGCTGGAGGAAGTAGAGAGAATGATGAGGAAGCTGCTGCTATTCTGAATCAAAAAGGAGGAGCTGCTAGCTAAAGTAGAAGTGGTCAGAAGCTTGAAAGGATATGACCAGTCAATCTTAGAATTAACTGTAGATAAGGCATGTCATTGCACACATAGGTTGATATGTAGCCAATCCTGTGGGAGTGTAAATTTTTAAAAGTTCAGAAAAAAAGGGGATAGACAAAATACCATGACCTAAATTTTTTAAAGGAAGTCAATTCAAAAGGAAAGAGAAGAAAGGGTGAGGGAAGGAAAGGAAAGGAAAGGAAAAACAAAAATAAAGGAAGGAAAGAGAGGGGGGATAAGAGAGAGAGGCATGACAGCAAGAAGGAAGGAAGGAAGGAAGGAAGGAAGGAAGGAAGGAAGGAAGGAAGGAAGGAAGGAAGGAAGAGGAAGGAAGGAAGAAGGAAGGAAGGAAGGAAGGAAGGAAGGAAGGAAGGAAGGAAGGAAGGAAGGAAGGAAGGAAGGAAGGAAGAAGGAAGGAAGGAAGGAAGGAGGGAAGGAAGGAAGGAAGGAAGGAAGGAAGGAAGGAAGGAAGGAAGGAAGGAAGGAAGGAGGGAAGGAAGGAAGGAAGGAAGGAAGGAAGGAAGGAAGAAGGAAGGAAGGAAGGAAGGAAGGAAGGAAGGAAGGAGGGAAGGAAGGAAGGAAGGAAGGAAGGAGGGAAGGAGGGAAGGAGGGAAGGAAGGAAGGAAGGAAGGAAGGAAGGAAGGAAGGAAGGAAGGAAGGAAGATTTCCAATGATACAAATTATTCCACTGGAGGAAATAAAAATCAAGAATAGAATTGTCTAAAGAAACTTAATAACAGGGAACTTACTGACAAAATGCATGTATGTATGTACATGTATATATGTATGTATATATATGCATAACACATACACACATATAAAATGTAGAGAAAAATTGAAACAAGAACATTTAACTGAAGAATTACAGTAAGAATAATGACCAAAACACCAAAGCCCAGGATGGGTTTCAGTGCTATAATGAATACTAAGAATAGCAAAAAGGTTTCACACTCTGTTAAGAGAAAAAAGAAAGCAAGGAAAGACTATGAACACTGCTTGGAGTGACATGAAATAATACAAGATAAAAAAGAAGGCAGAACAATTCAAGTACTATTTTCATTTTTTCAACCAAAAAGCATTATTTTCAAACTAGAAAATATAAAACAAAAATGATTAATGAAATAAATGAGGAAATAAGAGAGCAACTATTCATCTTCTAGAAGTTCAAGTTATGAGAATAAAGATAATTATCTCCCAGGAAACTTAAAGAACTTGCATGTGTGATTGCTAACTTGCTATCTATCTTCAAGGCTGGCCAAATTAATTTATCTGACCTTTATAGTTTCCTTATCCATACAATGAGATGGTCCAATTAATTCAAAGATTCTTAAACATTTTTTGTATGCCAAAAATCCCTTTGTCAATCTAGTTAAGCTTATGGATCCCTTCTGAGAATAATTGTTTTTGTTTTCTACATCCATAATTGAAGGAAATGTTGAATTCCAGCTAGAAGTTAATGAAAAGAAAAATACACTTTTTTTTTCCATCCAAGTTCATGGGCCCCCCTGAAATCTACCCACAGACTCCTGAACTGGGTTATCTCTAAAGTCCCTTCATGCTCTAAGCCTTTAATCATTCGATTTTTGAAAAACTTTGGTTAATGGGACCCAGAGAAAGGAAAATATTGCCTGAATGCTCAAAAAAAAAGACAGTAGTCCAAAATGCTTGACTTTTAATCCCTGGCAAAATTCTAGGGTTTGTTTTTAAAGGAATGTTTTTGTGAGCACTTAGAAAAGAAAGTAGTAATTACTATCATGAGTTCATAGCAGGTTTATGCAAGACTTAAATTGATTTACTTTTTTGACAAGGTTAATAGAGGTCTAGCTGAGCTATGCCAAGGACATATGATCAAGTCTCTTGCACTATAGATTAAGATGGGGATATATGTATAATCTGAGTGATAGTATAATTTGGTAAATCCTAAAACTGATTAAATAACCAGATGCCCAGATACATTATCTGTGTACATGTTTCCCACCCCAAATAATGTCACGATATCTTCTATTCCACCTTGGACATCTATTAACTATCTTGGTCTCTAGCTTTTCCGTATGAGACCAGTATGGGGGTTTAGACTTCCAGGTGTCCGAAGTCTCTCTCAACTCTAAATTTATAATGCTATCTATACTCATTTTATAAACGAGGAAGCAACTGGAAGAGCTAGAGTTTGAATTCTGTTTCTCTGATTTTAAATCTGGGACTCTTTTCGCAGCACAAGCAAATGCATAAGCCTACATCCCAAGTGTTTATGACATAAATGATCAGGAGTAATTTTAAATGACTATGATGTTCAGATAACTGTTGACTTTGTTTAACTTTTTGCCTTGCTACAAGGACTTGGTGGATAGCATAGTATATCTGCAATTGATTGATGTAAAAAAGGCTATAATATTATTTTTTTACAGCAAAAGGGAGAAAAAAGAGGAAATGCACAGTCTGTCATTTTACTTTTTAGTGCTCTAGTTCCAGTGGTGTCAAACTCCACAAAGCTACAAATTTTTGCTATCTATACTATATTGTACTTTTATTTATTTTGTTAAACATTTTGTTAAACATTTGCTAAACATTATATTTTAATTTAGTTTGAGCTTCACTGGGGAGATTTGCTAGCTAATTAAAGTGTGGGGCACAAGAGAGTTTGACATTATCGTTCTAGAGAAATCTTTTATGGACTATAAGCCGCAGAGAAGGTGCCACCTATACTGGCAGAGGGATTTTCCTCATCAGGTACTTTTCTTTCCTAATAAATTTCAGTCCCTATCTCTACTTGCAAGGCATAGGGTACTGGGGATATGAGAATAAAATGGCCCTGAGATGCAGAGAAGATGCCAATGGCAGAGAGATTTTCCTCATCAAGAGCTTCTCTATATCAATAAAATCTAGTCTCTATTTCTACATGCAAGGCATAGTGCTGGATACTGGAGATTCAACAGTTAAAATGGCCCTGAAAAGCTGACAAAGCATGGCGCTAACACATAAGCAAACTTTGAGATATAGACAATTTCCAATGAGTATTTTGATCTTTCCCTAAGGCTTATTGACCTGGAGCAACATAATCATAGTCTCTTGAATCTCAAAACTTCATGTGCCCTTCCTCCCCCCCACCAAAAAAAAAAGTCAATGTCAAAGATTTCAATTTCCTCATCTGTAAAAGTCAGGTAGGATGCTTGGTAATAGAGTGCTGGACTTAAAGTAAGAAAAACCTGAATTCAAATATTGATTGTGTAACAGATAAGTCACTTAACTTCCTTGAGGTTTGTCTCTTCATCTACAAAATTCGGACCCTCCAATTTAATGAAAATGTTCAGAAAGTGTCCATGTCTACTCCTGACTCTCTGGATTTTCTCTATCATGTAATCTCTTAAGTACCTTCTCTCTTCTCTTTTATGCTTTTCAACTCCCTATTAGTTTTGTCTTCTCCCATTAGACTGGAATTTAGAAGTTCCCCATTAGAGGGGAAGTAGAGGTGGGGATCGAGGAGTGGGAGGAAATGACTTTCTTTCTTCTGTCTTATTTTTGTATTCCAAGAGCCCAGAGATTACTACAAAGCAAGTACTCAATAAAATGTTGGTCTACTTGTTGACTAAAATGACAACATTGGCCTATGTAAATTCTAAAGTTCCTTCTAGATGTATAATTATAGAATTTAATATTTGAAGCAAGGCTCATACAATAGCAAGAAAGAAAAGAAACATCTATATAGTAGTTTGAGTTGGAAAAATTGCAAGCAGAATTAATCCACTGAAGACTTAAGGAGGCATGAGAATGCTGACCATATTATTGATTTATGTCAAATTCATGGTAGAGTACTTTAACAGGGATAGGGGGATCAAGTCACTGGATTTGTGAGTTTATTAGGTTGGGTGAGTAAGCCTTTGATTCCAATGCAGATTAGCTACTGCTCTATAACTTTTAGGGAATTTCCCACTGAGAAATTCACTGACTCAGTCAGGGTCACTTAGCAGTATGGGTCCAAGGCAGGATTTAAACTGAGGTTTTAAAGCCTGTTCTTGTTGCCTCTCTGGGATTTACCAGGCACTGTTTATTTAATAGAACTAAACACTGCTTAAAGTTATCTTCTAATCCAATAAACTCACTTTATAGATAACAGGAGTGAGCCCCAATAGGGAAAGCAATTTGTCTAGAAACATAGAATTTAGAACTGGAAAATAGTGGGGAGGTCTCAATAGAGGAGAGTCCAATCCTCTCTCCTCACAGACATTAAATTTCTTGTCCAAGGTCACAAAGGCAAGAAGCAGCAAAGACAAGATACAAAAGCAGATCCTCCTTAACTCCAAGATCAGTGTTGTTTTGTTTTGTTTTGTTTTGTTTTTTCTTTTGCAATTGGTAAATTGTAGCACTTAGACTAGAATTAAAATCTTCTGAACTCTATCTTAAGAACCCTTGGAAAACAGCTGCAGATGGCCTAACCTGCTTTGGAACAGTAGGAATTGGATTCTTGCTTTTATTTTTAAAGAAAGGTGTCAAGTAGAGCAGTAGTCTAAAGTCAGAGTTACAACAGTGCCAGGATCTTAAAATAGCAGCTACAGAAGCAATCTTGAATGGAAAGTACAACTGGTCACGAATTAGGCTTTTTTGACCACACCCATTCACCAAGTGATTGGAACCCAAGGGATAGCCTTAGTGGGCTACCGAAGTGACAATGATCTACTTACCCTAGCAGGGCAGTATGACTTCTGTTCAGCTTGAAAAAATCTGGATATTAATGGTCTCGTGCATACAACGTGTTTATTATATCATAGGACATTTTTTAAAAAGGGGGTACTGTGCTGTGTCTGCCTACAGAGTGGCGCCTTGGTAAGGATCGGTGTGAAGGGGATTGTATGCCATAAAATCTTGGACAACAGAAGCACAGTATGACCTCTTTCAGTAGCACTTTTTGTAAATCTAATTTAACAGTCACTCTTTTTTTGGCTGACCTCTTTTTTTATTTTGTGCACCCCTGGGCAAAATGAGAAATGAAAGCTAAACTCTGTGTGTGTGTGTGTGTGTGTGTGTGTGTGTGTGTGTGTGTGTGTGTGTGTGTGTGAGAGAGAGAGAGAGAGAAGAGAGAGAGAGAGAGAGAGAGAGAGAGAGAGAGAGAGAGAGAGAGAGAGAGAGAGAGAGAGAGAGAGAGAGAGAGAGAGAGAAAGGGGAAGGAGGAAAGGAGGAAGAAGAGAGGGACAGATTTTCAGACACAGACAGAAACAGAGGCAGATACAGTGATAAAGACAGTAATAGAGACAGAGGGAGTATAAGTATATCTGAGGAGGAATAAAAATGGAGAAAACTTATTAATCTCATGAAGGCTATGTTCCAGCATAGCTGACACCAGAATTCCTTTAAAACTAAGACTTGTTTCTCTGATCTTGTACTAGAATTAGAATACAAGGGCATTAGAGATAGTAGTAATCTTAGAGATCTAATTCCTCTTGTTTTACAAGAAACTAAGCCTCAGAGAAGTCACCTGGACTTCCTAAGACCCAACAGCAAATTTGTGGTCAAGGCAAGGACTAGTCCTGGATCTAGAAGGAGAAGGAAGCTCTCTGGTCATTTGATGAAGACCCTGATTTAACAGATGAGGAAACTGAGGCTCCTAGAGATCAAGAGTTTTGTCAAAGATCACAGAGATAGTAAATATCAGAAGTGTGATATGAACACTCTCCTCTGACTTTCAAAGACATGTAGCTTTGGAATCACCATTGTCATATTATCTATAGAATAATTAAACTACATTAGTGCACATACCTCAAGATTTAACTGACAAAAATGTAACTATAACCCAATCTGGTAACTCAGTACTGCGATCCAAGAAGATTTAAGGTATATTTCCAAAAAAAGTTTTTTTTCTCCCAGAGTTCCAAAAGAGCCAGAGGTAACAATGAAAATACTGCCAATGTGTGTTTCTGTACAGTTCCATTGTTTCTCTTGACTTTTTATTCCCTTGTTGGTAATCCAGAGCTCCGCTGAAACACACTGGATAAGGTAGCAAGCTCATTTCAACTCAACACATTCCTTCTCTAATGATTAATGGGGAATGCTCAGCAGATTCCATTCCTCAAGCCTATCAGGAACCGAATATATGCAGCCTCACACCAACATCATGATAAAAGACAGCATTTTGGCTGACATATGACCCAAACACACCACCCTGCTTCTCTAGTAAGTTATTTTAACACATTAACTGCTCAATGGTTTGAAGCTCGTAACTTGTTCTTGAAAATAATCCCATTTAAGAGCATAGATTTAGATAACTTTTCTATCTGGGAAGAAAAACTCTGAGAGACAATAAGGTCAACATTTCTAGAGTCACAATCAATATAAATATGGAAGGCAAAATCATTCAACAAACTCCAGGATGTTAGAGGGAAGAAACGTCCCCTTTACCCAAGGACATCATTTTAAGAGAAATTAAAGGAATTTCTGCATTATTTAAAATGTCTTTTTAATCTAATTAGTTTATAGAAGAAGACTTTTTTTTCCACCCCTTATAATGGTAGAGTGAGATCATGTTCCTGGTTACTAAATTTTAGTGTGGCAATTCACACCTAAGAATTGCTCCCTGGCAAGGAAAGAGTCTGAAGCAGCTATGGCAACTATGGCTTCTCTATAGTTTCAAACTGTCCATGTATTAGGATTGTGTCTGATCCCAATCCATTAAATGTAGGAAGTTATACTATACCATTTGACAGACTGAGTTGTAAATATATAATAAATATATATAAATATATATAAAACAATCAACAACTTTAAGAAGGCTTTGGGCATTTTCTTAGATACTAATGGCTAATGTTTATCCAGAGAAAATTAAGAATATCTATGATTATTATATCTAGAAGACAAAAAATACTTTCTGTATTTTATTATGTAGTATTAAAAAGACTAGTCCTAACAAAGTTGCCAACTTCAGAGTTGTATGGGGATGGGTGGCAAAATAGGGAAAAGGAGCTGGACTTAGAGTTTGAATCCTCCCTAAATATGTCATTAACCCCTCTTCACTTCAGTGTCTTTTTATCTATAAATTTGGAATAACAACACATCTCCCAGGGGTATAGTGAAAATTAAATGATATATATCTAAATTACCTTGCAAATACTACAGCATTACTTAATTGTTAACTTTTATTATTATTATTATCAATTATCCTTCTAGTCCTGGTTCTCTTTGTTATCTTTGTTATCCTGAGCAAGATGCTTGAACTCTCTGAACCTCAGTTTCCTCATCTGTAAAATGAAATGGTCTAACTAAAATGAAGTGGTCTAAATGACCACTAAGTTTCCTTCAGCCCTATAAGTCATTGTCTGGTTTTATCAATAGAGTATTTACATGGTGCCATTGAACTGGCCAGATGGTGACGCTGATACAGTTCTTATGGTATATAGTGCAGCTAACTGGATGCTGCTGTGTTTTCCCTTTTCTAAGATGGTGCCCCTGGCTTGTTTCTGGAATGCTTCTTCAGAAGGGGATTCTCTTTTCCCATTTCCCTTTCCCAAACCCGTAATTCTGGAAGAAATTTAATCACAAATACAGGAGCAATTTAATCAAAGAAAGATGTACTTGGACTTCCAAAGTGGCCAAGAGTTATGATAAATACCATGGGTTCAAAGGCATTCCCAAATCATTGGAGCTTTATCTGATCAAATTCCAATAAAGGTTGCATTTGGTATAAATCTTTAAAAACATTGCTAGGGCTATTCGTAGCTGGCAAAACTTTCTTACTTAATGTTGTTTTTTTCTTTCCCTCTGTAAAAAAGATTTTATCCCTCTAATATTGTCCTAAATCTTGGTGTACATTTGAAATCATACTGGGATCAAATAAATATATGGTCTTCAGTGATGATTAGTATATCAGGGGGCAGAGAAAGGCAGCCCTGAGATCTTCTCCCTCTCCAGAGTGATGACAGAGAATTCTATAGGAAAAACTGAGAGATTGGAATCCAAGTCCCAAGGTTTAATGCCAAACCAAATATGTCTTTCAATAAAAGCTTCCACTTCTAAAGTCTCTCACAGGGAGGGAAGAGATGGCAATCCCTGTGCAGTCCTGATAATATGGTATTACTTAACTGACCAACTACTTTGAAGAAAAACGTGAAAAGTCATTAAAAATGATATGGCTCTACCTAGGTCCATATTCTAATTTTAATGATGGGATATGACATGGGAGAACCTTGAACTCAAAGCATAGGAGGAAGCCTGAAGCAATAGGAAGAATGTTAAATTTGTAGTTAAGGGGAATGAATTTGAGTTGTGTGATGCTGAAAAAAAGTCACTTAATTGCTGTCTGCCTCATTTTCTTCACCTGAAAAATGGGAACAATAATAGCACTTCCCTCACAAAGCTGTAATGAGGATCAAATGAGATCACATGTGTTCAAACCTTAAAACTTTATGTGAATGTTAGCTATCATTGACATCAAAGAGACCTAATCAATGTAGATTTGGGGGCTAGCCCTAATCAATGTAGATTTGGGGGCTTATCTGATGATGTCTCCAACTGGACAAATGGGAATAAATCAACATTTAAGGACAAATAAGGAGTACAAACATTAGCAATATCTGAGCTCTTCTGAAATAGTTAATCACTCTCAGAGGGAGAAAAATCATAGAACCTGAAAAGGGGTTGACAGACCTTCTAGTGCAACCTCTCACTTGATGCCAGAATTCCTCTTTCTGAATAATAATCACAGTAAGTGGTCATCCAGCCTTTGCTTAAATACTTCCAGAGATGAGAAACTCACTATCCCAAAAGACAGCCTATTATTTTTCTTTTTATTATTCTCAACTGATTTATTCACTCTCAATAAGTTGAAATAAAGTTTAGGAGTAAAGCAGACCTCAACAGTCAATACTTATACAAGTCTATGTTTATCACAGTAATTGTTCATGGACATATAATATCATGGAATGTTCACTAGTGTTCTAACTTTTGACAAGTCACTAAACCCTCCTTTCACTTAACCCCATTTTCATCCTCTATAAAATGGGGGAAAAGGGTAGACATGCACTAAATAATATCTGAAATGTTTATTTTTTTCTTCCAAAAGTTCTTTTGTTATCTATTCTAATTTCCCTTCCCCAGCTAACAGTGAGAAAAGGAGGACAAATATTTATTGTATCCAGTAAAGATTATGAGGAATCAGATTGAATTTACAATTTTTAATGTTTTTAAAGAAATTAAATTCTATCATTTTCAAGAATGTACATTAGCAAGAACAAAGTGCTGCCAGGTTTACAAAGTGTTACCAAATAAAAATCCTTTGGGATCTACTTTAAAGAACAGAAGAAAACTTTTGCAATCAATCCATCAATGATTTGAATGTACATTACTGATTGAAAACCATTTGTATTCAAATTCTGCTAACTTATAAACAGAATCAATGGTCTGACAAACTGTTTTCCCTTAGATAAAGCAGTGATCTTGCCCATTTAAATGAACAGAAATTACAGTCTAAAGATTGCCAAACGAAGATTTATTGCTAATTAAAAAAAAATTTCCCTGAGCAGCTAGATGGCACAAGGGATAGAGTATCAACCCTGAAGTCAGGAGATTCTGAATTCAAATTTGATCTCAAATACTTAGCATTTACTAGCTGTGTGACTTTGAACAAGTCATTTATTAACCCCAATTGCCTCCCCACAAATAAAACAAACTGCTCCCCTTTTCCTCACACTCTGCTTTAATGATGAGAGATGATTTGGTATGATGGATAACATAGTGGGCTTGGAGTCAGGAAGATTTCATGCTTTTTGAAACCTACAAGCTGTTTGAACTTTTCTGAATTTTTGTTTTCTCACTAATAAAAGTGGATTAATAATGATGATGATGATAGTAGCTCCCCTCCCTACAGGGTTGTTGTGAGCACCGAATGGTTTTATGCATAGAAAGTGCTCTTACAACTTTGAAGAGCTACATAAATGTCAGCTATTATTAATTACATCACCATCCTCATAACAAAATATACCTGCTAGAGCAGCTGACCAATTCTACCCAGTTATTTTATGGGAGTATACCTCAGAGCAGCTACCTTCCCACCAATGAAAGATTTCAACGTTGTTTTGCCAGTCTTCACAACACATCAAAAGGGAATTTCTATGGGCACTTTTAAAGGTTCAGAGTCATAATGCATATAGTTACAATGAGCAAGTATATCCAGAAATGAAGTGGATGCATTAAAATTACATATTTTCTTGTCAGAAACTTTTTTTTACCAAAGTAAATATAAAAATGTATTTCAGGATATCAGATATGGGAGTGGGTGATGGTGAAGATTTCTATACCTCCAAAAGAAAAAGAAGTCTTTCCCCTTCTGGTCCACTCTCCTTTCTTCTTTACTTCCTCTCTATCCATTTTCTTTGTCCTTCATCCCCATGTCTCCTCTTGATGTCATTTCCCAAATTTCCTCCTCACTTCCTTCTCCTCCTCTGTATCTTTCCTCCCTTTTTAATCTCTTTCCTTTTCTTATATCAGTTTTGCATTTGTATCTCTGTAGGCAGGCATTCCATAAATGCTTGCTGATTAACTGATTTATTTCATTACAGAACCAGCCACTGCTCTCTCTTTCCCCTTCAAATAGTTTTTATTTCTCTGGCTCCCTGTTCATATCCCTCCTGATTTGAGGATGAGACTCCCCTGAGATTAGGGATTATGTCTGGAAAAAATTACAGAGTAGGAAGGTATCTCACCCACAGAACTGTCTATCATTCTGTTGTATCCCCTCAAGGGATAGAATAATAATAATAATAATAATAATAATAATAATAATAATAATAATGAGAAAAACATAGATTGTTTTGCAGCTTAAAAAGTATTTTCATTTTGCTATTAAGACATGTTATTTTATCTGATGCTCCCAAGCACTCAGTAATCAGGACAGGTACTATTTTTACCATTTTAAAGTGAAGCAAAATAGAACAGAAAGTAAAACTAACTAATAAGCAGCAGAATTAGAATTAGAATCCAAGTTTTCTGAATCCCAAACCATTCCTCTTTTATAGAACATTTGGCTCAGTTCATCATGAAAAACCTTCTTCCCCTTCCTTCATTCCTTCCAGAGTATTCATAAATGACATCTCTGTCACGATATGACTACATAAGAGGACATCCAAGTCCAAACCTTCATTTGACAGAGGAAGAAAACAGTAACTTGCCCAAGATAAGCATTATTTTTTCCTTCCTTCCTTCCTTCCTTCCTTCCTTCCTTCCTTCCTTCCTTCCTTTCTTCCTTCCTTCCTTCCTTCCTTCCTTTCCTTCCTTCTTTCCTTTCTTCCTTCCTTTTTCCTTTCTTTCTTTTCTTCCTTCCATTTTTCCTTCTTTTCTTTTTTTTAGTGTCATTCATACAATTTGGACTTAGGTCTTTTGACTACACTTTTGTCTTTTGTCTACCACTCTGTGCATATAAACATTCATGTATTATGTAGTTGATGTGATGGCCAAATGGGGTAAAAAAGCCAAAATTGAAGAAAGAATTCTCCTATTAGTTTATAAATCATCCCAACTATCCCAGACAATTTACCTGATAGAGCTCAATCCGTTGCTCAGACACCCGGGCCTTAGGATTCTGCAGACGAAAGACCCTGAATTCTGCTTTCACCAAGTTGGAAGCATTCTTCTCCATTGCTGAGACATCAAATCTGACAATTCTAAAGTAGGGCCTGTACAAAGTGGGCGGGATGGCATCTGTAAAGAGTTAAGGGAGTCACTGAGAATGATAAAATTCATTGTTCTCCCCAAAAGACCACAGCACAAGATAGCCCTAGAGACACCATAAGGAAAATATCTGCAACTTGGTTTGGGATCCAGTTGCCAATTTCATATTATTAACAATTTAACCAGGAAAAATAAGCATGTGCATTTGATTATGGGAATAACAGATTAATAGAGATTAACAAACCATTTTGAACTCTATTTGAGAGCATGCAGTTAACCCTGTCCTTTAAAGCTGAAAGAGTGGTGGAAAATCCTAGACACTTATGAACTAGAACAAGTGCACCACAGTTGATGGCTAGCAATGGCTGTCAGGCTTACATACAATTTAATTGAAAGTGCCAAGAAAATAGCTTTGTAATGGCAAGCAGTTTGCCCTGTATATTTTTTTCCTTGAAAGTTTGGCATCAAAATGTTCAATATTATCCAGGCCTGCATATTGCATCTTTTTCTGGTTTCAGTATTTTGGTCCTTTCTCAAACACACACACACACACACACACACACACACACACACACACACATACACACACACACACACACACACACATCCACAGAGAGTTAGAAAGTTGCATGGGATAATGAGTAGTTAAGTGATTTGCCTAAAGTAATATAAGTCTTCCTTAGTTCTGGAAAAGTGTTGCTGATTCCTAGATCAGCTCCCCTTCTATTATCCCATCCTACCCTTTCCATCTTATATCTATGATTTCATAGGTGACATTCCCTGCTATCTTCTGATACATGCTCCTTCTTTCTAGAAAACCTCACTTTAAGTTCAGGTTCTGTTTTCCCTATGAACCCTATTTCCTATTACTTCATTATTTTGCATTTATTAAGTATTTATATACATTTTTATAATATATTCCTTTAGACTCAATTTTAGATATGGTGTCCAGCTTACAAATGAGACAAAAAGCTTTCTACTCTTGTCAGACCCTACCTAGAGGATTAGTTTCATTATTGTGAGCATTTTAGGAACACTGATAATCTGGCCAGTGTCCAGAGGAATAATTTTGTGGCCTATTCAGTCTATAATCTAAGACTATAGGTTCTATTTAAGGAAGAGGTAAGAGGTTTTCTTTTTATTATTCCTCACAGTGTCCCTATACCAATACTCTGCATATAATGAGAACTCAATAATGTTGATTTCTTTCTTAAACTTTTGAACACACATGAATTACTTTTTTTTAAAAATCCAGATAACTCCGTGAACTTAAACAAGCCCCTTAATCTCTTGTAGTATCAGATTTCCTCATCAACAAAATAGAGATAAATATACTTATTAATTTTTGAGTTTATTATAATAGCTAGGTGGCTTGGTGAATAGAGTACTGTGTCACCTTGGATAAGTCACTTAACCCTGCTTGTCTCAATTTTCTCACCTATTAAATGGAGAAGAAAATGGTAAACCTCTCAAATATTTTTGCCTAGAAAACCCCAAATGGGATCATGAAGAGTCAGACTCAATTGAAATCGACTAAACAACAATACAAGCATAGTGTAGCAGATGAAAGATCAGATTTAGGAAGATCTGGGTTCAAGTTCTACAACTAAAACATACTAGCTATGTAACTTTGGACACTCAGGGCCTCCAGGCAACTTTCTAATGCTCTAAGTTAGAGTTGAGTTGCTGATCTATACCAATGTTTCAATTGTTAGTTCATATATATATATATACCCATGAAATCACAAGTCTGCACTAAATGAATCAATGAATAACTGTTTATTTGATTATATAGGGGACTTTGAAGAACAGAGAGGTCCTCATAAAGATATCCATTTTAGTGGTGCAGATTGGGATCTGTTCTGCAACTTAGTTTTAGTCAGTTGCACTGAAAACTTAAGTGATCTGTCCAAAGCCACCCAGCTAGTTCATGTTAGGAGCAACTCTTGAATTTCCGGATTCCTGATTCAGAGCAGCTCTCTACTACTTATTCTAAACAAATCTCTCAAGTAGATAGAAGGGGAGGGATAGAGGAAAAGTGTGGGGGTGGGGGAAGGGAAAGAGTTGTAGGTTGATAAGGACAGAGAAGTACATAGAGAGGTTTATAGATGGGGAGAGAGGTTGGTAGATAGGTAGGGATAGATAAATAAAAGATTAATAGCTAAATAAAGAGGTAGAAAAATAGATAAAGATAAGTAGATAGATGGACAGATAGATTGATAGATAGACAAAATACACAATAGCTCTGTGATTCTGGGCAAGTAACATGTACACTGCTCAGAGAGCTGGGTCTGTGATGAGGTCTTGCACCAAATGATGAGGTTTACCATCAAATGTTGGTGTTCAGTAGCACTTCATATGTGAAGAATTCACAATGACTTTCTACTTGCAAAAAAGTATCTTTATATATGAGAAGAGCTTACAGACAAAATGCAAAGGTAAAATAGACACCTGGAGTAGTAAATATGAAATAGATTTGAGAGAGCATATAGTTATCAAAGAAAGAAGTTTTAACAATTAAAATGGAAAAAAGACACCTTTCCTAATGGGACTCACAAATAACCAAGAGAAAGGGAATATGCCATGAGGCATAATATGCCACTGATTGGCAAGCTAAATTCAGACAGAAGTTTAACACCCTAAAAGAATTAGTTAGCTAGTCTAAGGAGAGACACCATGAGGTAGAATGCCATGGTGGACTAACCCAAAAGGGATTCAACAAAGTTAGGATAGGCCATGGATAGATTTTTAGGGGAAATTTAACCTCAGGGATTTGACGTCATAACTTGGCTTTCTGATTGGATACAGTAGGTTGGGGTTTCCCAAGATCTCCACCAGGGTGGAACTGTAAAGTTGAGCTGACCCCCGTGGAGTCCCCTTCCCTGCTTGCCTCAGAGAGTGTTATAATCGTATCAGTACTTCAGGCTTTCTCTGCCAATCTCCCCTAGTTACTCAGGACCTCAACACCTGGAAGAGCTGAGTTCAAATGTGACCTCAGACATTTATTAGCTATGTAACCACTAGGTGAGTCATTTAACCTCAATAAAAAACAAAACAAAACAAAACAAAAACAAAACAAAACAAAACAAAACAAAAAAAACCTGTAAAACCTTGTTTTCAGGATCAAATGAGATATTTGTAAAGTGCTACACAAAACCTTAAATCACTCTATAAATAGAAGCTGCTGTTATTATTTTTTTACCATTATTATTATGCCACTTCGTATCTGAATATCCCAGATCATATATTAGTATGAGTAAGAATAAATATTTATGTATTAGTTCATACTTTACAAACATTATTTCATTTGATCTTCACAACAACCCTGCAGGGTAGATGCTTTAATTATTCCCATTTTACAGATGAGGAAAGTGAACTTAAGAAAGTTAAGCAACTTGCATAGGATCAAACAGCTGGTGACTAGCTGACACAGCATTCTATAAAGGCCTGCTGCTATTATTCCTGAAAAGTCCCGGATCCAGGTGACTCAGTAACACTGGTCCTTCTTATCCTGTCTCCTCATCCCTCATGTTCTGGTGTTCAGCCTATGTCCCAACTGGGCCAACTCAGGGATGGCGAAGGCTATGAACACAGTCAAGGAACCAGAAAAAAAGACAGGGCAGTGCTGGAGAACATATGCGACATATCATATATGCTAGCTGAAATTTGTTTGAGAAACTGTCCCCCAGTGAAGGAGCAGAATTTGCAGCAGTGTAAGGCCTCTCACTATTATACAGCAGAAGTTGCAAGTGTTCTTTGAAAGAGCATCTTTAAGGAGTGGAACTAATTTAATATGTTTCCTGTTGTCAGGAAAAGTAAACAAGTCTTGTCTTTTATTTTCCCCCTCCCTCTTCTCTTCTCTCAATGGAACCTTACTGACCAGCAGCACATGGACAAACACAATCCTTTCCTCACACACCATAAGCTTCTATCTTCTCCTTCCATCAAGGTTTGTAAATAAAAGCTCTGGAGATTTATTTTTATTCTCTTTTGTGTTTATTAAACTTTGGAGGGTTTTTCTCTTTCTTTCTGGTCTTATGCCCACACTCTCTCTTATTATGGCCGCCTAAGACCAACAGGTCAATTTCCCCTCCACTTTATAAGCAAATCACCCAAATGGCCTGTCTTGGGTTTTGGAGTTTTTGAAGCCCTTATATGCAAATATTTACAGGAGTAGCTTGATTGTTATTAAATGCAGTTGTTATGTTCTCTATATTCTGGCAAAGGGCCCTCTCCCCCTCTGGCTATTATAACCATTTAGCCTTGTTTAGATTTCAACTCCCTGATAACACAAACCCAGATTTCTTCCCACCCCTTTATTTTATGAGTAGAAGCAGTTTATACATAAGGTGGAACGACTGCTGTGCAGTTCTGCCAGAGGCTAGCAACTTCCTGCCTGGGTCCTGTTGCAATGGTGGGATGCACATGCTGAGACAACAGCCAACCTACCCTCCAGCCCAGTTCCAGGCTCAGTGCACAGTGGGGACTCAATAAATATTGTTGACTGAATGACTGTCTACCACTTTCAACATTTGGGTTGCTGCTTTCCCCTGCTGTCATTTGCTTTAGGGTCAGAAGCCCCCTGCCTGTCTGAGAAACTTGAACAACCTGTCTGATGTCTCAGTATTTGAAAAGAATTTTTTTAAAACCCTCTCTGCTAATTGCTTTTGGCCCACTTCTTTGACCCTGCCCTAACCCTCTGGAAAGCTTTCTGGATGCTCGGTGCCGGAGGACCAAAACAGGCCTGTCAGAATACTGCTGGGACTTTTGAGGCCCACTCCCCCTGCTCAGAGGCCCAGATGGGCAGGGTAGGGATTTAATGACTTGAGCATCACTCATCCACCCAGCAAGACTTGGAGGGATGGAGATTTTTCCTCTGCCTTTCTCCAAGAAGTAGTTTTTTCCCCTTCTGGAATGAGAGTTGTCTATATATTGTTCCCTACAGCCCCAACACTGTATTCTTATTGATCACAAGTCATCAGATTCTTGACCCTAACCTTTTCTGATACTACCACTTACCACTCTCTCCTCAATCCAGACAAACAAATACTCCCACAGTCCTTTTAAGCTTATCTTTCAATTCTTAATTTTGATCCTTTCCCTACAATAAACCCTGAGTGGCCCTTAATCTTCCATATTGCCTTCCTACATACAGAGCAGTAGCTAGCCCATGAACAGTGTTCAAGTGTGATTTGTGTTGAGTGAAATCAAAATAAACAAATAAGTAAATAAAAATAAAAACCTAGGATAATTCATTCTTACTTTAACCCTGATTTCCTGATTCAGACAATGGAAAACAACATGAAGAAACAGGTAAAAATCTAAACTGTCAGAATTCAAGGAAATTTTATTCAACAATTATAAAGTACTAACTGTGTACAAAACCCAGTGCTAGTTAATGGGAAGATACAAACTTAAGGCATGGCCTTTGCTTTCTAGTAGCATAGAGTTGAGTAGAGAAAAGGAATAGTTACTAGTGTAATTACAAACTCTACTATCTCAACTAATGTTGTTTTCTATTATGCTAAAAATAATATGCTGTTCCTTATTCCCCCCCAAGCTGGCTCCTCAACTCCCTTTCCTGATAATACTGCTTCAATTATTATTTCATCTAGCATTGTGCTTTCATGAAAACAGCTGATGATAATAATCAAGGTAGGTCAGTTTGGGGAACAAAGCAGTTGTACTTAATGAACAATGAAGCCAGTTCTATCTTTCTATATAGTATTATTCACTTGAAGTCTAAAATACAAGTTATGAGTTTGCCATATACGGTTTCATTTACTCCTTATTTCATCTGGGTATGTATAGATCTTGATCAGCCTAAATGTCTTATACTTGTGACTCAGTGAACTCATCTTCCTGAGTTCAAATCTGGCCTCAAGTACTAGCTGTGTGACATGAGCGAGTCACTGTTTGCCTCAGTTACCTAATTTGTAAAGTGAGATGAAGAAGGAAATAGCAAATTACTTCAAGGTCTTTGCCAAAAAAAGATCAATGGAGTCACAAAGAGTTGGACATGGCTGAAACAACTGAATAACAACAGAATAGAATATGAAAAAGAAGACAGCTATAGCCTCAATGGAGTTAGCTCTATAGAAAGTAGTAAGATTTTTGCATAAACAGTAAACCTGGAATTTCTGAAGAACTAGAAGTATGTAGTGGAATGACCAACTGGACCTGGAGTCAGGGGCTCTGGGTTTGGATAGTAGTTCTGCTTCTTCTATGACATTAATTTGCAAATCACTTCATTTCTCTGGTCTAAGCTTAGTCAGTCATCTGTAAAATGAAGGAGTTAGATTACATGACCTCTGAGTCCCTTACTGATTTAAATCAATAGTCTTATTTTTCTAATATGATCTCCACAATAATATGGAGGATAACAATAATAACATTTATGTAATATTTTAATGTTTATAAAGCACTTTATAAATATTATCTCATTTGACACAAAGCTGGCCAATATCCCAGAAAAGTAAGTATCATATTTTTGCCTTTTTTTTTTTTTTTAAAGATGAGGAAACTCATCAACAGAGGCTAAGTATCTTGCCTGTCTTGCCCAAGGTTATACAGTCAGCAAGTGTCTGAAGTCAAGTTTAAACTCAGGTTTTCCTGACTCCAGATCCAGCATTCTATCCCCCCTGTACCACCTATATGCACAGCCTTTAAAACCT
Organism: Sminthopsis crassicaudata; assembly: GCF_048593235.1. Classification (NCBI taxonomy): domain Eukaryota; kingdom Metazoa; phylum Chordata; class Mammalia; order Dasyuromorphia; family Dasyuridae; genus Sminthopsis; species Sminthopsis crassicaudata. Next base: position 115,108,360 of record NC_133620.1, on the reverse strand, counting down.
CAGAATCTCATTAATGGCCCCAGAGCTTCAAATACACAGTAGCTGGTAATAAATTCCTGCTAAAGGGTATTGAGGCACACTTATTCTCAACCCCATAGAATTGACATGGCTACATGACAAACAAAAGATGTCATATTCCAGGACCAGGTATCCAAGAAGGGATGAAGAGTCTGTTAATACTTAAAAAGACCATGAATCACTATTTAATCTTGCCAGAGGAGCTCACCAGAAAAAAATAAAATAAAAATATATAAATATACACGTAGCTGAGTTTTACAATGTACTTAACATGCTCTTATTTGTGAGTTGTTCCTTTGACCCAGCAATACCACTACTAGAACTGCATCCCAAAGAGACTTTCCCCCTTTGAAGCACTCTATAAGAAAATAGATCCAGCAAGAAAGGGTTAAATTTACAATCAATCTCAGGAGAAGGCACAGTCTGAAGTCAGGTTTAAACTCAGCTATGACTAGTTGAATCCAGGTTTTTAATTCTCCCAAGAAATTCTCTCATCTACTGGTCCACTGAGATCTCTTTCTAGACCTATTCTATGAGTCTAGACAGTGTGGCTTTCTTGCCTTGATCTCCTAAATCCCTGTTTCTGACTTCCATTCAGGAGTCAGGGAAGATCCTATTCCTTTGAAAACTTGGACAGCTTGATGGTACAAAGGGGAAAGCAATGAACATGCAGTCTGAAAGAATTGACCTCAAGTACTTTATTAGTTGTGTGACCTTAAACATGTCACTTAACCTGTTTACCTCAGATTTCCTGACAGTAAAATGGGTATAACAATAATAGCAGTTGTGAGGATCAAATGAGTTAATATGTATAAAGTATTTTGAAACCTTATAGTGCCACATAAATGCTAGCCATTATTTTTATTATTACTAGACTATGCTCAGAATTTGGATTAATTGTCCCAATGGCAATTAGGAAGGAGAGGCAACATGTTATAAGGGAAAAATTACTAGGTTCAGAGAAAGAAAATCTAAGTTTAAATCTTCCTTCTTTCATTGTAACATGAACTTTGGGGTCCTAATCTGTAAGATGAAGATGTAAGATTGATTTGTACTATATGACCTCCAAGGTCCCTGTTGGTTTTTAATCTATGATCCTAAGAGGCTTCCCTTAAAACCCTCTATGCTATAATGCTTTCACTCCATAAGGGAAAAAATTTGCATGGCCTTCATATTGAAAGGTTCACCTTATTGTGGCTTCTTCATTTAGATTCCTTACCCTGCCTGATATTTTTTGGGGGTACACGAGGATGCTTTTAAGAATTAGCATAAAAGTCATCCAGAAAGCAAAGGACTTATAGGACAGACCATGAAAGACTTCCTCCATCAGAAAAGTATTTAATTCTGCATTCCAACAATATTTAAGGAAGCCCTTTCTAAAATCTTTCCATGAAGATCCAAATACTAATCCAACAATCCCAAGAAAATACATTCATTGAATTGGAGACACAGATAAAATTGGTATTAGTTTGAGTTTTTATAAAGTAATTGGTGATCTCAGCATAAAATTAAGAGGTAATTTCAATTCAGCCTGTGTTGTACTCATGGCCAAAGCCTTTCTGAGATCTTTTGAGGATCCACATCAAATCTCCTAGACACTCATCTCCCGGGTCTGGACTGTGTCTCTCATCTTTCTAGTATAAGCAGGGAAGTTCTGATGTGTATCTTTCTATAACTGCTGAACTCTCCCTCTGGCTCTCTAGGGATTGCCATGGACTTCTGACATGCCTCAAGGGAATGGTGACTTCTCATTTCTGACCTCCAGTGCCTCTGAGGAAGCAATTTGGGGTTCATTAGGAACCCGCTGGAGTGAGCAAAATGAAACTGCTCATGTAGCGGTCAGGGAGCGCAATCACCTCAACCTCTGCCTATGTTTGCACAAACACAGCCAGCAAGAAAGCAAGACAATTGTGTTTTGGGGTTTTCTGAAATTTGTCTTGGCACGCTGGGTATGGGTTTGATTTCACTACCACATCCCAAGCTGTGCTGACATTCAAGTCACAGTGATTTAACACAAAATGACTGAGAAATAAACAGTGTATCAACAGTGGTTTCTGTTTGCCACTTGGACCATCCTTCCCTGTTAAATGTAATACAGCAGTGCAGCATCTGTAATTTAAGGCATGAGCCTCCAAGGCTGGGAATGTGTCAAACTCCACAAGGCAATGGCACGGACAAACCTAATTGCAACAATGCACAGCTGATGCAACCCAGCCCTTCTGCTGCCTATGATGGTGGGTTCTACAGGCACCAGGTCCTTCTCTGAGTGCTCCATAAAAAGGCAGCTGAATCATTATAAATAGCTTTCTTTCTACACATCAAGCAAAAGGATCCAAGTCAACCTTTGGATGACTACCTGAATTCTCTGATGTCCATCAAATTTATCCCAAAGTCAAACATAGGTTACTTTTGGGTATCAATCAATATTACATTCCATCAGCAAAGAAACACTAGCTATACAGTCAAACAGAGAAGTCTTTCAGTTCTAATAAGAAGGCACACAACTGGGGTTGAGCTGCCAAGCTAAAGCTTTGCTAGATGATAGTTTCAGAAAAGAGATGGTATATCTTAGAAATGGAACATTTTGGCTCTGAATGATTATAAGATATTAAGTCTAGAGCTAGAATGGAGCCAAGAGCTCATTTTGTCCAATCCCTTCATTTTATAATTATGGAAACTGAGGTCCATGGTATTTATATGACTTACTCAAGATCAAAAGCAGGTCTTTGTGAACTCAGGTCCTCTGCCTCCAAAGCCAGCATTCTTTCAATCATACCATATTAACTCATAACAATCTTTAGAATGACTATGATGGTCTATTCCCTAAAATATGGAAGAGTTACTGTTAATGGATACCACTTAAAGCAACTGCTTCTTGTATACTCTTTTTTTTCCCACCTCTGTTCTCCCCCCTCTCTCTTGTCCTTCTCTTCTATTCTCTTTTTGAGTTATCTACCACCAAAGCTTGAAGGAATCTTCAGAGCCATTTAATCTAATCTTCTTCTATTTCAGAAAAGAAAATTGAAACAATTTGTCCAAAGATTGAAGTTATCTTCCTTCTCTTCTTCCTAAGTTTTATGACTACCAGTGGCATTCAGTGGTGTCAATTCAAATTTCTGACTCTTTTGAAAGGGAGGGCTTGTGACCACCACTATCACCCTACCACATCTATTCTAAGGGATTAATTGCACAGACTCCAATTTTGGAATTATACGCAGTCTCCAAATAGATAAAATTGAGAACAGAATCAATGTGGATTCACTTAATGGACTAAAGAAAACCCTGCATGTTTATTACTCTTCGCAGGCTAGAAGCACAGATTCTTTCCACATATGAAGAAACTCAAATCTAGAGTATTTCCAGGATCTCACAAAGTAACAATTGCAAGATTAGGATTATAATTTCTAACCTCCAATTTTTAAAATTTGCTTAAGAAACTAATTTTAAGATCTTAATTAACTAATTAATGGCTTGATTTAAAGTCTTACAGGTATCTAGCATTGGTGCTATAAACTGGCCCTCTAATTTTCTTTCTTCTGTTTAGCCTGATTTATTTTTCTTTCAGGCAATGTGCTGGTGTACAAGGCTGCTTTGCCTATGAGTGGTGTGTCACACCCTCATCAAAACTCAAGCTGGAACAAAGACTCAAAAAAGTTCAGAGTTGAAAGTGGCCTGGGGGCCATCTAAGTTTAATCCATACCTGAGTGGGAATCCCACTGACGACATGCTGGGCAAGTGGTCATTTGGCTTTTGTTTAAAGACCTTTTATAAGGGGCAACTCAAGTATCTGCAAAAGCAGAATATTCCACTACTGGAAAGCTCTAATAGTTACAGTTTTTCCTTACATTGAGCCAAAATTTGTCTCTCTGACACGTCGTCCCAGCACTCCTAGTTCTATCCTCTGGGGCCAAGTGGAACAAGCCTAATCCTTCTTCACCCTAAAGAGTCTTTCAAACACTTGAAGACAGCTGTTCTGTCTCCTGATGAGATTTTTTTTTCTTTAAATTAAATAGACCTAGATCTTCACCTGATCCTCAAATGTCATAGTTTTGAGTTCTTTAAGGAGTGAAAACTAGTATAAATAGAACGATTTTAAAAGAGCATCTAAATGAATAGATGGATAAAGTCAAGTTACTAGGCAACAGTGGACAGTGTTGAGAAGGGGGGACAAAGCAGGATATAATTGCTTAGCCTAGCCATTGTCAGTGATTTCTGAAAGATTATTGAGAATAAAAGAACTTTTGAAAGGGCAAATGTTCCAATTTTTAAAAGAAAGAAAGAAAAGAAAAATAGAGCCTACAAACTATACATTGAACTTATTAGTGGGGGTAAAATTAGTGAAGACCTAGAAAAGTAGTGTTCATCATGAATAGTTTCTATAAGACTAATCAGGTAGTGCAGAGGATAGAGCACCAGCCCTGAAGTCAGGAGGACATGAGTTCAAATATGACCTCAGACACTTAACACTTACTAGCTATGTGACCCTGGGCAAGTCAGTTGACCCCAACTGCCTTAGCCAAAAAAAAAAAAAAAAAAAAAAAAAATTAACCTCATTTCTTGCTAGTTAAAATTATTTAAATGATTTTCTACTATTGTTCCTGCTGTATCTTTGAAGCTGTATACTTCTGCAAAAGCTACTTGGTGGTAAGTTGTTAAATAGAAGTGGAGTGTTAGTTATTTCTATGAGTTCTATGATGCTATGTCTAGGGGGACACACTATTAGAGCTGGAGTTTGAAGTCAAGAAGACCTGTATTCAAATTCTACTTCAGGCACTATCTGTGTGGCCCTGGATGAGTTACTGCTTGCCTCAGTTTCCTTAATAGTGAAATGGGAATAATGATTGCACCTACCTTCAAGGATGGTTGTAAGGATCCAACAAAAATCTTAATTATAAAATGCTTAGCACAGTGCCTGGCACATAGAAGTTACCATGTAAATGCTAAATTATTATTTTTAATTGCTTATTCAATGACAATAAATTTTTTTTCTTTTTTGGGGGGGGCAAGGTAATTGGAATTAATTGGAATTGGATTTGCCTAAGGTCACACAACTAGAAAGTGTTAAGTGTCTGAGTGCAGATTTGAACTCAGATTTTTCTGATTCAGGGTCAGTGCTCTATTCACTGTACCATCTAGCTGCCCCTGAATGCTACAATATTGCCATCATCATTATTATTACTATGAAAAGCTCAGCTCAAGACCAAGATTTGTTACTTAGTAATTGAGTGAACTTGGACAAAGTTATGAAATTAAAATGTGTCTTTAACAGTTGAACTTTATAGGAATTCTCAAGCTGAAAGGCTTCTCTGAGATCATGTAGTGATCTTCCTTCTGAAAAATGAGGAAACTGAGGTCCAGAGATGAAGCCACTTGCCCTGGGTCTCATGGATAGTGTGGTCACTGATGGAGTTAATATTGGAACTTAAGGCTCTGAGTTCTGAGTGTTCTCCCTCTCTTTCCTCTTGGGCAGCAGGCACTGGAATGGGATCTATTTGGATCACATATCATGCTAATTTATAATCAGAAGTGCTGTATTCAAATTCAGATTCTGCCACTTATTATTGATATGGCCTTGAGAAAATCACTCTAAAATCACTGAAAATAAGGAGACTTGAATTATATGGCTTATAAAATCTCTTGTAGCTCCAAAGCTGCATAAGCTATCCATAGAACTTAAACCTCATTGTCAATAATTTCAACTTCCAACATCAGTGAAAGATATAGCAAGAAAAGAGAAACCTTTAATCTTGTACCAGGTATTAATTTATTCTAGACCACAAAGAACCTCTGTTACTCCTCAAATGCCCCCCCCCAATTTCCTATTACTCCACCCTCTTACCATAAGGAATTAAATGAATTACTTAATTTTTCATCGCATTCTACCAGTGCCCCTAAAAATGTCTGTTATCAACACTATCAATCAATTACTGAAAGGCTAATAGGAATGCTACCTCCTTCCCTAGAAGATAAAAGGAAAGAGAAGAAAAGGTAAATCACTCCCTAAAAGGGGAAATCAAGTCCCAACTACCACAAACTCTCTATGCAACTATGAAGGAGCCCAAAGTTAGAACTTAAAGTAGTACATGAGGTTAAAGGAAGAAAATTCCTATCTGTGTAAGCTGCATTCCTACCTGGCAGGGACAGTTTTTGTTTTTTTTTTCAATGCAGGAACTAAACTAACTACTTCAAAATAGGTCATCTGAAGCATCTGAAGGCCTATTTGTTCTTCTGGAAAAATGCTTGCCCATGCAACTATGATATAAAGGAGATGGGGGAGAAGATTGCCAGGAAGGAAAATATGGTTCCCAGAGAGGGAATGTAAGTGTTTCAAAGGATGGTGGTTTAGTTCCTTACAAGGAATATTAGAGTTTCAAAGGACAGTGGTTTCTTAGCATTGGTAGAGGTATTCATTAAGGGTGTTCACTCTTCCCCCATCCTGTTTGTATTGGCAACAGAGCCATGGGCAATTAAGATATGGGAACATAAAGGAATTATAGGAATCCAGATGAACTGTGGCATGAAGAGTTCTGGCAGCAAGCCAAGGGTGTTAGGCTTGTTTTAAAAGATCTTATTAATTTGGGTGCTACTCTGTTCTCTGTTTTTTAAGCCCTTGCCTCCATTTATGGAGAAATTCTCCTATCTTCAAAGCGAGAGGTGCTGATACAAGACAAGAGTTCTGCTAGGTACCTGGAAGATTCTTGAAGCATATGTATTCTTTTCAGTTAATTTGGCTGGCCTGGAGCAAAATATGTGGTTTGGTTATAAATGATTTTCTAAGCTTTTCTCATTGTGCGTGGAGGAGGCTGAAAAATAGCCAAAATGGTATACAACAGGATTCTTGCTTTCCAAGATTGAAATGCTTCTCAGGACATTTGGGGGGCACTAAATAGGCTTAGAATAAGTTTTATGGCTATTTAGTCTGGCCTATAGCCCCTAGGAAAGAGCTGCCTAAATATCCAAAAGGACAAGCCCCATATTATCTCAGTTCCTTAAAATAAAAATTTTTAAAAAAGGACTGGGAGCTCTCCAGTGTTAAGAATAGGAGAAGGAAGAGAAGAATTCTTTGTGAGAAAAAAAAATACTTTTCTCCGTTTTGGGGAACTTGGATTCTTTATATTACCAGCCCCTTTGACTGTTTTGGCAGCCTTCAGAGGACTTTAGATCCAGAGGTCAAATCTCAGGGGGCTCCTGAAAGTCAAGTTTGGGTAATCTCCTCCCTGCTTCCTTTCATCCCTGAAGGCTGTTTAGCTAGGACAAGATGAGCTATTCTTCTTCCTCCCACCACAAAAATGTTCATGTGATGGAGAACCAGGTGAGATAATCCATTCTAAGACCAAATAAATTAGCTTCAATGGGTCTTTTGATTATAAAACTATTCTATAAATATTTTAGAAGGGAAGAATGGGATTGAAAGGAATATCTGCCCTTCTCAAATAAATAATAAATAGATCTATTTGTATAAATACACACACATACACACACATATGCAGGTCAAAAGATATGTCTACATACACATACTGTGCCAAACAAAGTCTTATTCTGATGCCTCACAGGTAATGATGCTTGTTCCTAAAAGGTAAATCATTTGAACCCAAACTCTAGGAGGGCCTATTCATCTGAAAAGACCCTGAATATGGGAACTCTAATGATGATCTATGATCCAAGGACAAGGCCAGTTAGGATTGTCTTCACCAGAAGGCTGATTAACACATGGAACACTTTTTAGCCACAAGAACTTGTCAATACATTCTATCTAGTAGATATGGAAGAACTGGGATGTTTATCAATGAAGGGAGCATCTATACCACTGAAGTCACTGATCCCTAGAATAAAAATGAATGCATGTAGGGCAGTTTATCTATAAATATATGTGTATATAATTGCCTAAACATATCTGTATGTATGTGTGTATGTGTGTGTGTGTGTGTGTGTGTGTGTGTGTGTGTGTGTGTGTGTGTGTGCACTTAGGCAGTTACATAGTGCAGTGGAGAAGGAGTCAGGAAGAATTATTTGATTCGAATCTAGCCTCAGACACTTACAAGCTATATGACTCTGAACAGTCACTTAATTCTGTTTGCCTCAGTTTCCTCATCTATCACATAAAGTAGAGAAGGAAATGGCAAACCACTGCAATATCTTTGCCAAGAATACACCTAAAAGGATCATGAAGAGTCAAACATGACTGAAAACAACTGAACAATATACATATGTATGTTTGAGTGTGTAAATTAATTACAGAAAAATGGATGCATAAAGGATTAATATAAAGACTACATAACTTTCTAAGTATATCCTGGTGTGAGCACTTGAAACAACTTCAGCTCTTTCTGGTTAAGTGAAACAAGTCACTGATGACAATAAATTCAAATCATATGGACTTTAAAAGTTAGCAGTGATCTAAAGTTTTCCAATCCAGTTAAGTGGTCATCTTGTTTCAATTTAACAACCTCCAGTGATGGGGTTGCCATTACCACCTGAAGCTACCCATTCCATTTGTAAATAATTCAATTATTAGGAAGCCCTTGCGTGTATTGAACCCAAATTTATTTCCTTGTTACAAATTCATAAGATCTAGGGCTGGAAGGAAACTTAAAGATGAACTGCCTCAAACTCCTCATTTCACAGTTGAAGAAACTGAGGTCCAGAGAAATTCCCTGACTTATCTACTGGAAGAAAGTAACAGAGTCAGGATTTGAACATAGGTCCTTCATTATAAATCCAATACCCTTCCCACTGTATAATACTGCTCCTATTGGTGCTAATTTGGCCCTCTAGAGTCAGGCATAAGAAATGTAATCCCTCTTCCACATGACAATTTTTTTAATGTATAAGAGTTTCTGTCTGTCTTGCTTTCTACTCCCTATCCAATTAAAGTCCTATCTGGTACCTCATTGTTCCCTCAAGATATCTGTGTTCTTGAAGGTTTTGCTAAGAAAATGACACCAACAGGGGCAGTATCTCCCAAACTGTGAACATAGAAATGATGAAGTGTTGTCCAAGGACAAACGTAGGTCAGAGAGTCTTATCATCAAGTTGTCCACAGATCAAGGAATTCATTGGCTGCTATAACTTATAGAGATCATTTACTATGGCATGGAAAGCAAGGTAACTGATATCAGCAGAAGACTCACAGGATCGTACATTTAGATCTGGTCAGTAAAGGAAACCTTGTCAAACTCCCTCATTTTACAGAAGGGACAAGTAAGTAGTCACAGAAGTAGTCAATGGCAGAACCAAAGTTTTTGACTATCATCTCTCCCTAAATCATTTCTTTTCCAGGTTAAATATTCTTCCTTCCAGTTCTTTCAACTTTCTACCCATGTTATCACTAAACCAATAAATCTATTAATAAAGACTAGATCAAATGCCAGAAGGATTTGAATAAGATTTTTAAAACACATTTCCTTCCCAGTAACCCTGTCTGTAATAGTAATTCATTAAATCTAGTCTTGGAGTCAAGAAGATTTAGATCCAGTCCATACTGGCTGTGTGATTCTGGGCAAGCCTCACAGAGGCCTCAGGTGTCTCTCAGAGAAGAGCTGTGCAATATTCAAAGATCTGTATTAATAGAGGGGATTTCCCCACTAGAAATTGTCTACAGTGATGAAATCATGGATACAGAAACAAAAAAAGACAAACGTTATAAATATCATAGAACTACATTTGACAGGTAAGGAATATGAGATTCAAACAAGTTAATTAACTTACTCATAGATACATGGCTACAAAATCTCAGGAGCAAGATTTAAACTCAAATCTACTGACTTTATCCAGAGCTTTTGACACCACAAAATACTTCATTGACCAGTTGACAGAAGGTCTATAATCTGATAATAAATTTGTCCAGGTTCTGGATATTCCAAGATATCACAAGGACTAATATAAAAATCACCAAGAAAAGGTAATGTGGCATGTCTATCTGGGTGCTACATTTGGAATCAGGAAATCTGAACTCCAATCATATTTTATATCATCATTAAACTAAATGACTTTGGGTAAGCCACTCAGACTCTCAGATCCTTATTTCCTTTATCTACTAAATAGAGAGATAACACTCAAATTACCTATCCCCAGGATTGTGAGGAGAAAAGTGATTTGAAATCTTAAAGCAACTAATCAACAATTACAAGGGCTTAATAGCATCAGGCATATTGGAATCCTTGGTTTACAATGACAAAAATGAAATCATACTTGCCTTCTAGGAACTTACATTCTATTAGAGAAAATGTGCATATGTAAGAACATGCAAAATAAATTATACCAAATAAATGTGAGATATTATGGTTGTGCTCATTTTTTCAATCATGTACAAATGTCTAGTATCAATGTAATATTGAGCTTTGAATTTATTTCATATGAGAAATCCATAAGGAAATATTGGTAAGCTCACCAGTCACACAATAGCAAGAACAATAATATAGCACCTACTTTGTACCAAGTACAGTGTTAAGCACTTTACAAATACTAAATTAAATCCTCACAACAAAACTGGGTTCTGTTCTAAACAATTATTTTCATTAATAGGATATAGTGACTTTCCAGGATTAGCTAGAAGTGTCTGAGGTCACATTTGAATTCAGTTCTTGTGACTGGCAGCTATTCTTGGTACTCCATTCATAAAATGCTGATTTGAAGTCTGCCAGATCAAGGAGGAATTTTGCATGCATGGATTTGGACAGATTTGATGTTTTCCAATTCAGATCCTAAATAGAAGGACTGGATTGGGAGGGAAAGGTCACTGATAGTTCAGTAATATAGTATCTTCTCCTATTTATCAAATGAAGAAACTGAGACTCAGACGGTTTATGTAATTTGCCCAGGAAATTGGAACTGAATTCAAACCCAGTTCTCCTGCTTTCAAATTCAGCACATTTTCCCACCATTTCATAGGAAAATATGTTTTCTCAGGAAAAGATCTTCTCCATATAGTATAAAACATCTTATGGAACAACTATGTCCCTAATACATATGCGAAAACTTCTTTTGGGGAGGATCCTACCATAGATTCTAACTCAGTTCTACACAGGAACACAGACTCGAAGACAGCCTCATGTCCTTGGAAGTATGAATGGCTTTGATACCCTGACCCCTCTCATGAAAGTTTCCTTATTTCAGAGAGCTGTTTCTGCTGCCAAGAGACAGAAGCAGCCATCAGTGCCAAACACAGATATCTGGAGAAGCAGAATCTTGGAAAGAGGTGAGTGGGAGAAGACAGTGCGTACCAGGGCTTGCTACCACCTCATACTGACTCATTTCATTGGAGCAGACCAAGCTATGTAACAGTTTACAACACCCACCAGCCTGCTCTGGGCTTTGTAGTTATGGGAAGACAGAGATGGGGGGTGGGGGTCCATTCCACAGCAGCTACTTTAGCGATCCACAAGACCAGTTAGCCCACAAAAGCACTGAGTTCAGTGGCTCATAGATGGATGAATGAAGTGATACAGTTCCAGTATTAGGTCTACGAGGGAAGAATTTGGGTGCCCTTAGAAGCAACTGCTCTCTCCAGTAACTTGGGGACAAGGGGAAGTGGGTTCAATAACATGCAGCAAGAGCATACCAAAGAATAAAGATGCTATTTTAGTAGTAGTCTCATGCCCATTCACTGCCTGATAAGGGTCTTACTGCTTTGATTTCCCCATCAAAGGTAAAGACATGTCTTCAAGTAAAGTTTCTAAATGTTCAAAGATAAAGCCTAGTAGATCTTAAAAAAGGTCACTCAATCAATTAACACTTAGTAGCTACTTAACTATGGGCCAGGCTCTGTGCTAAGTGCTGGGGATACAAAAGAAGGCAAAAGAAATACCTTGATCTCATGAAGTTCATAATCTAAGAGGGAGAGAGATGCAAACAATTATGTACAAACAAGAGACATACAGAATAAATTTGAGATAATATAGGAAAGTCACAAGGTTTAAGGGGGATGAGGAAATCTTCTTCTGGAAGGTAGAATTTTAGCTGAGACTAACAAGTCAGGAAAGGTAATTTGCACTTGAAACTTAATTAGTTTTAGGTAGAAAGAGAAGGCAGTTAAGGGGCCTGTAATCAGAAAAACTGGAGTTCAAATCTATACTTAAACATTTACTAACAGTGTGATCCTGGACAAGCCACTTAATTCTGTTTACCTCAATTTCCTCATCTGTAAGATAAGCTAGAAAAGGAAACAGCAAAGCACTCCAGTATCTTTGTGAGGAAAACTCCAAATGGGGTCACAAAGAGTTAGACATCACTGAAAAATCTGAACAACAACAAACTAAGGTCTGTTAACTTTTTTAAAATATATAACTATATTTCAATATAACAGATTTTCTTTTTTTCTGTTTTATTTCTTGGATTTAAAAACATTATTTTGAGAAGGAAATCATAGAGTTCACCAGACTTACAAAGAAGTCCAGAGCCTTCAAAGTTAAGAATGCCTGTGATCAATACAGCATTTATTAAATAAATGCTATGTACCTGGTACTGTGCTATGTATAATACTATATACAATGCACTGTGCTAGATGCAAGGAATAAAAAAGAAGCAAAGTAACAGTTCCTACACTCAAAGGTCTTGCAAAATATTTTTAAAAGGTACAAGTACAAAAATAAATATAATACATAAAGTAGTAGAAAAATCTAAAGCATTCTAGAAAAATTTGAGGATGGAGAGTGGAGTTCAAGGGAAGTCAAGGAACAAAACTTTTGAAGAGATATCAAGCCTCTATGGCCTATTTAAATACAAATGGTACTTTCAACATCAACTTAAGAAATAAGAAGCGTCTACTTTCACATATTATATATATGCCATAGGGGAAAAAAAACTGTAATATACTGTAACTACATCAAGCAGGCTTATGACTTGAGACTAACAAATTTCTAGCAATATTTTTATGTTATCAAATGAACCAGTACTCTATCCTAAACCATCTTCTGCTCACTCATAAATCCTTCCAATGATAAGTCTTTGGAAAAATGTTTTAATTCCCAATGGAGCATTTCATCTTAATCCTGTCTTGATGCATTTGCTGAATAAAGCCAGGACATGTCTAAGATGAATGAAACTATTACAGTTTTATAGCAATTGTCAACATTTTAGCTGCAAAGGTTAGTTACTTCCAAATTAACTAAAATGCCTCCAAAGGGATGCCTCCCTGCTCCATTAACTGGAGAATTAACTGATCATTCATGTATAGATATTTTGTTTGGCCATGAAATGTAGGGGTAGAACTGATCTCTAAAGCTGATATTTAAAATTTTAATTATTATATCTTTGATCCTATCATTAAAGTTCAGATTGAATCCACTTCGAATAATTTTGAGTCAATGAAGTAGCAAAATTCATTCATTTTTTCTAATATTGGACAAATCAACCAATACCCATGAATTAAGCAACTACACATGCACAACAATCAGTAAGTAATACAAAAAAAAAGAAAAATACAGAAAAAGTTAAAATCTCTGAACTCTTAGAAATTGCCATTTTGTGGGAAAACAATCAGAAAACAACATCAATTGGTAAATATTCAATTGACAAATTCAAATTAATAAACTGATTTTGCCTCACAATATCTTCAGTCTTATCACAGAGATAAAATCCAGTGAAGAGAGATAAGTATAAACTAGAATAACTAAGAATATAAAATTATGGAGTTAGAAGGCATCCTCATTATGAGGGATTCTTTTCTGTAATTTCTGGCAAGAACAAGAAAAGAAGGGGAAAAAAAGCTTTGTAGGTAAAAAGCCAATACTTTTTTCCCCCTTCAGTTAGTAGTCCCTGGCTATAAAATAAAGAAAACTTCCTTAAAATTAGAGCTATCCCAAAGTGTAAGGGGATATCTTGGAAGGTAGTAGATTTCGCTTCAGTAAAAGTCTTCAAGCAAAGATAATATGCCCATTTGCCAAATATTGTTATAGACTGTCGATTCTTGCTCAGAGAATTGTAAATTTTGAGTCTATAAGGATCTTTGAAGACCACTTAATCCAGGGGTTCTTAACTGTTTTTGCTATCCAAATGCCTCAGAAAATCTGGCAAAGCTGATGTTGAAAATGCATAAAATTAAATATATATGACTACTAAGGAAATTAATTATACCAAAGTAAAGATGTGCATTTTTCCCATTAACATTCATAGATTTCCCCCAATAAACAACAACAAAAAAAAAACCCCACAATCTATCTACAGACTCCTTGAATGAAGCCTGAAGAGGCAAGTCATTTGTTCAAAATCCCACAGAAGGTAAAAAAGCAAAGTCAAGGATTTGGATCTTGTCCACGATTATAAATTCATCACACCACACATGAAGACAACAGAAGAGAAATTACAAAATACTAAGTTCTCTAATAAGCCCCAATCATCACATCATTCCAATTGTTATGAGCCTACCAAACTCTCCAAAGAAAATTTATAAACAAAGCTAGCATACTAAGAATAAGGGTAGTTATTCTAATGATATCACACCAGGTATTATTCTTCTTGCTTTCTCTCTTAATGCTGTTTAAAGCCAGTTCCCCTCCATCTTCTAACAATCCCTGACACATAGTAAGCACTCATTAATATTTATTGAATGATATGACTGAATGAAAAACAGTTACATTTTATGGTCTCTGTTGTTTTCTATCTATGCATTATATATATATATATATATATATACATATATATATATGTGTGTGTGTGTGTAAATATATGTATACATATATATGTATATATATATATATATATATATATATATATATATATATATATATATATAGGTAGGGGCAGGGCAGATTTAAGCAAGGTGTGTATGTAAGGATGGTAAGTGGACATGGGGCAGTATATAACCAAAAAAACTTTAAATTACAGGCACTGAAAATGTAATCAGGAGTCACTGGACATCAGGACTGAAATAAATATAATAGAGATATAAGGGTGCCTGAAAGTAGTTTTAGGTATTTCTCCTGCAATGCTGCTCAATGAAAGCATAAACAACAAATATATGAATATCCCCTTTTTTCCTAATAAATATAAATTCCACATGCATGGAGACTGTTTCCTTTTTGTTTTTGTAACCCCAGCTCCTAGTATAATGTTTGGCAAACAGAGTAGCCACAAAATTCAGGTTGTTTTATTGACTAATAGAGTCTACTATAAACATCTCAATAATTTATAATCTTTGACATATTAAGCATAAGACATAAAAGGTGTCAATAAATATATAATATAGTTAACTCTGAGCCAAGTTATATATTTAGAGTTAGAAGGAACTTTGGAGATCATCTAGTAACATATGAACCAATTATTTTATATGAGTACAGTAATGCTGAGAGATTAAGTGATTGCGCCTACACAAGTAGTAAATACCAGAGCCAAGAATCAAACATAGCTGTGACTGATTCAGCCTTCTTTCCACTATAAGGGAGTATTTGCTAACAGACAGTAATAATAATATAAGAAACAGAGAGGGATAGTGGGTAGCTTATAGATTTTGATTCACATGTGTAAATCCTGCTTTAGGCATTTAATTCCTCTTTAACCTTTGAGAAATCACTTAAGTTCTCTGTGCCTTAAATGTCTTATCTGTAAGATTGGTCTTGGATGCCTCTAACGGCTCCTCTAGCTCTAAATCCATGTTTCTTTGATTCCAGGATAAAAAGCATAGATTTCCCCCCTCCTTCCAAATTCTCTTTCTACCCCTTATCTTTCTTTTCTCCCTTTCACCTCCACCAACAAATAAATTAAAGCTAACAGAAGCAGTTTTCCCTTCATTGCTCTCATCAAAAGGGAGAAGTAGCCTCTTTGTTTTCCTTTTACAAATTTGCAAGGGAATCCAAACTGGTAATAGATGAGCCAAGACCCTCCACAATTCTTTGTGGAGAGGCTAATCAAAGTCATCTCCAAAAGAGATCAGATTCTCCTTGGGTGGTATTTGTAAGGCTAACCGCAGCTCTATCTTCCCAAAGGATCACAAAACACCAAGTTGGAATGAATCTCAGTAGCCTTTTAGTCCAAACTGTCCCTGCAAGATGAGTGGTCAGTCAATGAGCATTTGTAAACCGTCTACCATGTGGGGGACACTGCAATAAGCCCTGCAAAAGAAACACAAAACTCAGTCCCTGCCCTCAAGGAGCCCATAGTCTAAACTACACATAGAATAAATTGAAGCTATTTCAAACGGGGAAAATACTAAAATTAAGAAGGATGAGGAAAAGTGGAGGTTTAGTGGAGACTAGAAGCCAAGGAAGCTGAGAGGAGAAGGGAGACCTCTAGCAGAAGTCTCACCCTCATGAAACAGCCAGTTCTTCCAAATGAAAAGTCTGATGGTTAGGAAGCTTTTTCCTGACATCAAGCCTGAATTCTCCTCTTTGCAGACTCCACCCTTTGCTTCTGGATTGGCCTCTGAGGACAAACAGAACAATACATCTCATTTTTCTTCTCATTGACAGCCCTACAAATACTAGATGATAGCTATCATATTCTACTCCACCCTTTGATCTTTTTCCAGGCTACATAACTTTAATTCCTTCAAACAATTCTCATATAGCATGAACCCAAAGCCCTTTACCACCTTTGATGCCTTCTCTAACCAACTTACCAATGCCCTCCCTAAAAAGGGGCATATAAAACTGGGTATAATATGTGGTCTGGCTAGGAAAGAAACAGGAGGGCTACTCAACTCCTTAATCTCTAAATCTCTTCATCATCTCTCTTATGCAGCCTAACTTAAACGTATTTTTCTCAACAGCAACATCAACATTCAATAATCTATATTCCAGAGACCATGCTACCAATTAGTTCTGAGACATCAGGTCAATTGCCAGACTCCTCTAAATTCTCAGTTTCCTTTTTTGTAAAAAAGAAATGGAGGAGGGTAGTGTATTCAATGGACAAAGAAAAACTTCAATTCCTTCATCTGACATTACTAGCTTTGTGCCTCCAGGAAAGTCATTTAATCTCTGCACATCTCAGGCAACTTCCCTACTACTTATCCACTGAATCACTGAGATTTAATGGGGTCTTGGTAACTAAAATGGCAAATCCTTTGTGTATTTGAATAAAATGGAAACAATAATACTTGTTCTAAGTGCCTCTCTTAATGGAATGAAATGAGATTTTAAAACCAAATGCACTTTGCCAAATTAAAAGGAAAATCCACAGACCCCATGTCTTCAGAATAACATAAGGATTTAAGGATTTACAATGAGGCTTCTTCTTCTTTTTTTTTTTTTTGTCTAAATTCCTCCCTTTTTCAGAATAACATTTAACATCTATATTTTCAAAAGTTATGCATATTAACTCACTGAATTCTTACAATGACCCTGTGAGGTAAGAAGGTTAGGTCTTATTATCTTTAATTTACAAAAAAAGTAAAATAACATAAATTGAAAGATTAATCAATTTGCCTAAAGTCAATACAGCTAGTATAAGAACCAGTGTTAGAACTCAGATATCTTTAAACTATATCCAGACCAGACTATTGTTTCAATTTTTCCTATGTCCTTTGGAAATAGGACTATGGTTTGCTAGCAAGTTCTCTCTATATATATTTTTATCTATTTAGTTGCAGCTTGTATAATTAGTACTTTCTTTTTAAAAAAATTTTAAATTAGTACTTTAAAAAGGAATTTCAATAAAATTCAACAACCCAATCCAATTTAATTCTATTAATAAGAACTATTTTTATTAATACTAAAAGCTATCTTTTTTACACTAGTTCTTTTACCCTCTAATATATACTAAGCAAAGATTCCAGTTTGCATAAAAATAAAAGCCAAATCCTTTATCCTTCTTCAGAATTCTCATGGAAGACAATATTTTCCTTCACTTACTGCAAGGTGTGTGTATGTGTGTGTATATGTGTGTATATAGAGACAGAGAGAGTATAAGAGGCAGAGAGAGAGAGACAGAGATAGAGACAGATGGAGACAGAGAAAGAGAGAGAGAGAGAGAGAGAGACAGAGAGAGAGAGAGACAGAGAGAAAGAGAGAAAGAGAGAGACAGAGAGAGCACAAGAACATATGTAAACTCAAGTTTCAATCTGTCTACTTGTTAAGTGGCTCATAAATTGCATTTATATGAATAGCCTGATGGTTAGAATTAATTCACTTTGAGACATTTCACTAAGTATCAATTTATAAATAAACCATGTTATGTTTTTTAAATTCAAAATCAATGAAAGACAGAGATATATTTTTATTGAACTTTATCAAGTCATTTAAAATGCTGCTGACACTATAAATATTTATTTACCAATTTAACATAAGTGAACCATCTCTATTTGACATGTCTTTTAAGATATACAGCTATCCACATCTGTATTAATTCACAGAATAAGAGTCTATCTATATGTAGTACTTTCCTATCCCAAAGAAATCACAAGTCTAGTACTATGCATATATGTGCACGTTTGTGCATATTTTTTTTTTTTTATTGAGTCTGCAATTTTATCATTAAAGCCTAGTGAGGAACTTTCTTTACCAATATAACTCAGCCCCTTTTCTGTAATTTATAGTCTTAAAAAATTGCCTGAGGGCACTGGGAGCTTAAATTACTATCCTAATGTTAGTTACATAGCCAGTATGCAGTCCTCTTGACCCTGAGGCCATCTCTCTCTATCAAAAAAAAAACAAAAAAACCCTGACCATATATGCATGCACACAAGATGTGTAGGTATATGTATTATACACACTTTTACATATATCAACATGTATATATGTGCATGCACATATGTATATGTCAGTTATATGCATGTGTATAAGTGCTTATATGTCAAATGTAGTCTGGCCAGGCCAGAGAACCACAGGCCTCCCAACTCCTTGAATTTCTGAATTCTTCCTTTCTCTTAATGTAGCATATGAGCTTAATTTTCTCAACCACTATATCACACACTGCACCCATTATCCTTCTCAGATTTACAGAGTATAACTTCTAAAAACTCAATGCAACTGTATAAGGGCACCATAGTTTTCCATTATCCAGGTATATGCTTACCTCAGTAAAACTTGTGATGGAATAAAAATAGGAATCAGGCTTGTAATTTTATCAGTATGGGGAACACATAGTAAGGAACTAATTCTGCCAATACAGGTCAGCCCATCTTTGTAATTTAAAAAAGTTGTCTAGAATTCCCAAAGGTTATGCAACTTGTCCAAAGTCACATGACTAGTACGTGTCCAAGGCAGGACTTGAATCCATGTTTCTCTGGCTTCAAAGTCAGCTCAGTGTCCACTCTGCCAAAATAACTCTCATACAATGAAATATTATTTCTTAAATTTCTATATCCCCAGATTCACTGAATTACTCTCATGGAAGTCATTGGAATTCATAAAACATTAAAATGTCCAGAGGAAAGGATGTTCATACCATTGCGTTGATTCTTTATAGAGAATTTATGGAAAAACAGGGACAAGAATCACACAGAATGAAAAGAGTAAACAACAAACCTTTCCTGGCCCTAAGTCTAAGGAAAAATGTAGAAACAAATGACATGAGAAAATCCCCAAATGAGATGATCTACTTTTTCACCTGAGATGTGAAATTGCCACTATCTAGGTCCCTTTGATACTTCAGTACCTAAAACCCCTTGGATATGTTTCAAGCTAAACCTCTATTATATTCTATTTCACCAAAACTATTATTTTAGAGAGATTTCAGATACTTTGTTTTTACACTGAATATTATTTCCTATCTTTCAGAGCTACATAATTCTTCTTCCATGGATTCCCAGATTGGCCTAATTCTATTCAAGTAGACATGCATAAAATGTGATTTTTAACTGCTAATAATACAAAATCATATGGTTGAATGTAAGCTTGTGGAAGACCCCCCTGTTTTAGTTTTGTCTTTGTATCCCTAGTAACTAGCACAGTGACAGACAGATTGAGTACTTAATAAATGTTTGTTAAATAATTCAAAACCAGTTTTGTAATTCTCATTCTAAATATTCATAAATTTCAATTAATCTGGGACTCACCCTCTTCAAGAGAAGGAAAGAAAACACCAAACCTCAAGATTTTCTGTATTAATTAATGTACCCCAAGTAAACTTCCTTTAACTGATTCTTTCTCTAGTACTGTCACAAATGCCACAAAACTATCATATACAAGCAATTTAAAGATGTTTAAGGGGAAAATATTTGAGAGACAATTCCCAATTAAAGAGTACAGATAAGGATCTGGGTGAGACTTTAGACATCATCAAATCAAATCTCCTATTTTACAAATTAGGAAATTAAGGTTCAGAGAGATTGAGTAATTTCTCCATTATCATCCATATAATAGTCAGGAACTCAGATCCTCTAATGCTAAATCTAATCCTCATTCCATTTTATCACACTCTCTCATTAGTATGGGCTTTTAAAAGGGACTCATGAGCTTTTTAAAAAAATGTTCATAATGATATTTCTTAAGATAATTGATTTCCTTTGTAGTCAGTCATGTATATTTCATTTTATGAATTTCAAAAAGTTATTCCAAGAAAGGATCTGCCAAAGGGGTTCATAATATAAAAAATGGTTAGGAATCCCTGCTCTAGAGGCTCCTCAGAATTTGGTGTTTACCTTTCTACTTCTGGGAGTGAATGAAGAATTTAAAGGTTACTTTTATTTCATAAAAACACCTTTTTTCATAAAACACTTCATGAGCCTGTGGTTAATGAGTTGCTACTACCAAGCCAAGGAAACCAACACACGGGAAACATCCCGAAATCTTGGGCATGCCTCTGACATGTGGTGATATTTAAGCATGTAAATGAAAGAAAACCTAAACTGGATGAAGAATTTACACAAAATACTTTCACTTCTCATCACTCATGCAATTTCTACTTTTCTATAGTGCTGCTGTTTGCAAACTTGCTTCCTCTGTCTAAGGAAGCCTTTAGTTCCTACCTCAACAGCTCCTGCTGCCCTCTAGGAAGAAAGATTTTTGCCTGGACAAATAACCACCAGTCTTGCTATTACATCTAAGAACCATTTATTTGGGGAGATACTTCTGGGCATAGATTCAAATCTGCAGTAGATTGTGGCATGTATTATATTCTGGAGACCAACTTGGGTGTCACACATCAAAAGCTACCACTTCTAAAGGTGTTATATGACTACTTGGTCATTTCATTTTTTAATCAAACCTTTGTTCTTACAATGAATCCACAACTTCTCTGAACCCATAACATTGAGGTGGAAGAGACTGAGAACTATTTTAAGTTCTATCTTCTTTGGACAGGCCATAAAGTCTTTCTTCCTCTCAGAAATTTTTTTTCAATTTTTCTTCCTTGAAAATTTCCCGTTCTGTTAGAATGGTGAGCCTTTAAAGCTTAAGAGTATTATAAAAACACAACTTAGAAGAATGTCATGATAGTTCCCCCTTTGATATTTTTCAATAAGAAGTCAATGGAAATGATATTGTTATTTTACTATTTTCCCAACAGAAATTAAAAACAGTCACAATATCTTTTGATGGAATTATCAACAGGAGGGATGTGAATGGTTAAAAACAACTATGGTCTAGTGCTGAGAACAAAAGGGCAACTGGCAGATGCAATGGATAGAACACTAGGCCTAGATTCAGGAAAATCTGAGTTTAAATCTCGCCTTAGACATTGACAAGCTGCGAGATCTTGACCAAGTCACTTAACCCTTTTTGCCTCAGTTTCATCATCTGTAAAGTGAACTGGAAAAGGAAATGGAAAATCACCATAGTACCTTTGCCAAGAAAATCTCAAATGGAGCCATGAAGTATTAGACATGACTAAAACAACAGCAACAAACAAAGTTGTGGTAAGGGTAAGTCCCACAATTTTCCTAGTTTCTTCACTTACTGACTAATTGACCAAGAATTGTTTGCTTAAGCTCCATATGTATTAAGATTTCAAATATGGGAAAATCATTCTGTGGATGAAGTAAGTTTCCTTACCCAAAAGTTCAGTATAGTTGAGCTACAAAGAGAGACAGAGACAGAGAGAGAATAAAAGAAAGGAAGGAAGGAAGGAAGGAAGGAAGGAAGGAAGGAAGGAAGGAAGGAAGGAAGGAAGGAAGGAAGGAAGGAAGGAAGGAAGGAAGGAAGGAAAGAAGGAAAGAAGGAAGGAAGGAAGGAAGGAAGGAAGAGGAAGAGGAAGGGAGAAGGGAGGAAGGGAGGAAGAAAGGAAGGGAGAAGGGAGGAAGGGAGAAGGGAGGAAGGGAGGAAGGAAGGAAGGGAGGAAGTAATTAATTTGTTTACCTTCAGTCTCAATGTGTTTCTTGGGAAACATTTACTAAAAGATAAAGCAACATAGAGATCTCTGCAGTTTTTCCTTTGCTTTGAAAATTTTCCAACTTTAATTAAATATAGCAAAAATATTATTATATTTTCCAGCTATTGCTGGAATTATATTGTACTTTAAGGTGTGCAAAACACTTTATAAAATATTATCTCATTTGATCCTCATACAACTCAAAAAGGTAGACAGTACTATTATCGCCATTTTACAGATGAGGAAAATGAGGTAGACAGAGGTTAGGCAATTTTTCTATAGTCACACAGCTAGGAAGAATCTGAAACAGGATTCCATATTGGATGAAACTTAACCAAAGCACATTGCTAGAGAAGCAAATGAATGGTAGCTGAACAAGGGCTCTCTCAATGGCTCCCAAAACACAGAAAGGTTACCTATTTATCTATGTCTCTACCTTCTAGCCCCCTTTGGGAAAAAGTCCCATGCATGCAAATTGACTTTTAAAAAGTAGTATTGCATATGATAGCTTGCTCCAATGCTATGGAGCCAAAATGGAACAAATACTTTTTTTAAAAAAATCGAAAACAGACTTAAAATTTTTCAGATCATGACAAAGTACCTTTCAACTTGGAAGAACCTCCAATGAATGTGATACAATTCTTTTCATTGAAATTTGAGAATTTATAGGAATTTTTCACAGGTTTGCTGCTCAGATAAAGTGATGATGAGAGTAAATTGACGATCAGTATACTGATGCTTTCATAATAATTCAGCTGTGTGAGTTTCAGTTTACCAATTTGTGAAATGAAGGAACACTCTTGCCATACAAATTTATATATTTGTATCTCTTGATTAAAAGTATAGGAGTAAAGAGGGCTCAGAGAATGGTATTAGATAAGAAAAGTTCAAATGAGTTGTTGAGAATAATGCCTACAGTACCTACTCCACAAGGTCAACAGATATAATTAACAGAAGTAACAACAATATTATTATTGTTGTTTTTAATACCTATATAAAACTTTAAGGTTTTCAAAGCACTTTAAATAATATCTCATGTCATCCACATAACTCTCTGAAGTAGGTGCTGTTGTTATTCCCATTTTACAGATGATGAAAGTAGCACTGACAGAAATTAGGTGATTTGATTAGGATCATACATCTAATAAAAACCTTAAGCAGGATTCAAATACAGATCTTTCTAATTTCAGCTATACATCCAGTTGCCTTAAAACTGACACCATATGTAAAGTTTTTGGGAAAAAATTTGCACTTAAGTGCAAGTTAATAGTATTTTATAGCTAGCTAACTCCCAATAAGTGTGTATAATGAAACTATGATGTGGTCATGTGCATTCTAAATTCACACCATTCGAAAGTTATATAAAATATAATCATTAGTATTATACCAATGGACATATGCAGTAAAATAATGCTATTCCATAAGATTCATTATCCTTACAATTGGGACTAGTTGTACTACTATGACTGTGGCTGTTGCTGTATTTTTAATTCTTCAAGTTTGAAAATGTTCTTCTATTTATTCCTTCTTCACTCCAACAATTTTCTCTCGTTTACTAGTTTCTTTAATTAGATAAGGGAGGTTCAATTTAGGGCCTACCTGGATCTTCAACTTCAACTCCTTTCTTGGAGAATTCAGTTCAAGAGCACTAAAGTAATTTAAACCTACTTCTTGAACCTGTATAGGCTCAACAAAAATATAAAGGAAACCAGAAACAGAAGCAGAGCAAAGACCATGACTAAAGTCATAGTCAAATTTGTAAAAAAAAAAAAAAAAAAATTCATTCAAAAATAAATAAAGTGAGGAAACTTGCAGTATGCTTTATGATTTAGCCACACACTTTTAATGTGGAATGGTCTTTGACCTCTACCCACAAGGTCTTTTTTCCTATTTCTTTTCCCTATTACTTCTCAAAAAGGGCAGATTTCTAGCAAAACTTTCACTCAGCTCAGCTAGTCATGCTGGGGCAATTCATCTAATTCTTTCCTCTTCACACAAAGATCTTCCCTGCTTCCCCTCCCTACTCCCTCTCCTACCCAGCTCTGCTCCTCATCTCCAGAAGAAGCCAAAATCTGGTAAATATTACACTTAGAAGGTAACAGGTTTGGAATGCTTGGCATCCCAGGCTCAATGCAGTTCTTTCTTGGCACCTCCACATATTCACTCTTGCCTCTTGCCAGACTGCCTTTGGCTGCATTGTACAATTCAAATAAAGATATCAAAAACCCTCCAACTCTATAAACATTTGCACTGTCTGCTAATCAAAGGAGCCAATAAAAACCATGCCATCCAAAAGATAAATGACATTTTCAACTTACACTTCTTTAAAATTTCTCACTCTAATGAACATTTACTAATCAGGGGATATAATGTTTTCCATTTATCAATATAGTAATTTCTTTGTAAATGCTGTCCTCTGAAAGACAGGGAAGTAGAATTTATTTTATCCTATCTCCCCTACTCTCAACTTTTTCTGTAGTCTGCAAATACCAGCCCTTTCCCTATGCAAAATCATGTGTCTGTATCTCTGGGCTGCAAGTGTAGAAGTGAGGAGTGAAGGCTCAAAAGATGCTATTTATCAGTAATGGAAAGTTTGAATAAGAGCTAATTAATTTAAAGGAAGCTAAGATAGTATCATGCATACTAGCCAAGAGATAAAAACTGAGTTCAATAAAATCAGAAGATTTCTTTTTAACAGACATCCACATAAGGAGTTGAAATTTTCTCCCAGGAAGTTATGAGAAATTAAATCACCCTTCCAAAAGCTCTCCTTACCTGCCTGTGGAAAGGAATACCATAACCATAATCTTGGCTTTCTAGTCCTCATCACATTATCAGTATCTGCTATTAAACATGTGCTTAGTAGTGCATTCTGGGCCAAATGATGAGATTAATAAACAGAATGAATGACAAATTGGCACCCGTTCAAGTAAGACTGGTCCTTTGCTTTCCCTTAGCCTCGGATTTCTAGCTATTAATAACAAGCTGCTCAATGAAAATGTGCATCACAAAGGCACAAGAGTCAAAATAGTAGAATAAAGTAAATGAGCTACTTCTCACTCTTTGAACCCAAAGGGGGAGATAATGTTCAGGTGAAAGAAGGAAAATGAGATCATGCAAGAACCAGAAATGCAAACTTTGGTCTTTCCTGGTACAAATGCCAAGATGAGGGAAGAAACTGAGAAGTTTCCCATGGCATTCTCCTATCACCTAGATCTTTCACCCTACATTGTTTAAACAGTTTCTTCCCCACTGGCAAAATTGGGGGAGGGGAGGAAACAGAGGAGGGAGACCATGTAAACTGACTGAATCGGGAATTAAAGAAGAATTAAGAAGCATATTAAGTTTTCTTTTTGTGGTTTTTGTCTCAACCTATGAATGCTCTGGTAAAGGGAACTCCCAGTAAAAGATATTCCTTTGCTGATTTACTGCTACTCTACAAATACGGTTCAAAGATAATGGATTTAGAGTTGAAAAAGATCTTAGAGATTATCTGGACAAATCCCCTTATTTTAGAGAGAACAGATTCCCTAAAAGGTGAAAATAACTTGTTGACAGTCATCAAGTAGCAGAGACAGGAATCATCCATTTGATCTGATTCCAAATTCAATTCTTTTTCATTTCAACATACCATCTAGCTTAGCTTCCTAGAGCAAGAGAGAGGTTAAGTGATTTGTTAGCTAGGGATAGCCCATCAGCATGTCAAACTTGAACCCAGATCTTTGTAACTCTGAGGCAAGCTCTTTCTAGACTATGTTGTCTTTTTTAGACTTGCCATAAGGATTATTATCCATTTTATTTATTAGTATTGTTTTGTGTTCTTTTACTATTATGAAGTTATTACAAGTTGATTTTTATTTATTCTATTTATTAATCATATCATTATAACTGACAATTACATTGTACTTTCAAGTTTGCAAAGTAATTTTACATTGTATCATTTGTTCTTTATAAGCAAACTTATGAGGTGAATGTCATAGGAATTATGATTCCCATTTTACAAATGAGAAAATGAGGTTCTAAGAGAATAAGTAATCTGCCCATAAATAAAAACATACTATATTCTCTTATTTGACTATCACAATAATTAAAGCAATATTAAGTAGTCCCTCTCAGCTATTGATAATCAAATGAAATTATTTGAGGGTATTCAAAGTTGAGAGATAGAGCTAAAGGCTATCTAGAAAAATTTGAAAGTTTTTTTTTTTAAGAAACACAATTTTGATGCTTGAGTATGTGTACATGCACACACATACATGCATAAACATAAAATATTTTTATGTAGGTTATGCTATTGTGTGTAGCTAGGCACTGAGGGGAGGGTATTATTATGCCAGAACAACCTAAAGAGAATGAAAATCAGATCCCTTCACTCCATCTCTCACCAACTTAATCCAGTCCATTGATCTCTTCCAATGAGGAAAGAATAAGTTTTGGGACTAGGGTTATAGCATATAGGTAAAAGGGTACATTTTAGTCCATAGCTCTACAATCTGCTTGCAGTTATAGGATAGTACATCTGAAGTGGTATATCGAGCCAAACACTAACATAGCTGGGAAGTGTCTTCATTGTCCCACAGAATGCTATTCTGCATTCTTCTTCTCTTCCTTCCTTATTTAATGTCTTTTGAATCATAGGCTGACAAGGTGATCTATAACCCACCGGTCTGGAAGGGCTATAATTTGTAAACTACCACACTATGAAATTATTGGCTTCTTGTGTTCCATCCCTTCTCTGCCACCTTCCACAAGTATTTATGTTTTAAAAGGATCCAGGGAGAAAGAAGGGCTTAATCCAAATGCAAATATTTCTAAAGCTAGAGTTACAGGAATTAATGAGGAAAACATTTTGGGCAGGGATGGTACCCCTTGAATCACATCATGAGCTATAAAAACTTCTCAAAGGAAAGGGTAAAGCATAAAGTCAGGGTATGTATGTGTTATACATGTACCTGTTGGTTTTTGATTATTTGAGGGAGTAGAGAAGATGGAAGGAAATAGCTTAGGATATTCCTTAGCTTCTACTAGAGGTGGTAGTGGTGGAGAGGGGAGTACAAATAGCTAATTTACACACACACTCACAACACAAACACATAAAACAGAGATTAAAGAAAGAACTGTGGTCTCTTGTACATTTGAGGAAGTAAAATGTTTCCTAAAACAAAGGGGGGTAAATTGAATGAATAACCAGTTAAAATAATACCTATTTATAATACTCTGGGGAGGACAACATGCTTAGAAAACATGCAAAGTATAGTAATGCAAAACTTTGGAGTCAAAGTGCTTGGATTCAAATCCCAGTTCTGCTACTTCTGATCTATAGGATTTTGAATAAGACACTTCCCTTCCCTGAGAATTGTTTCCTCGCCTTTAAAATGAGGGTCTTGGGCTCAGTGCTCTCCAAGAGTCCTTCTAGACTGAAATCCCAAGTTCCATCAGACTTCTGCTCAAGCTGGGTTTGGAGAGATGTGACACTATGGCATTTCTCGATCTAAGGGTCATGTTATAACAGAGCTTTCTTGTATAGCATGCCATTAAGTATTGTGGAAAAAATGTTATCAACACACAAAATTAGCTTCATTCCTTTCATTCCTTTATTGAACACACTCATTTTTTTTTTTTTTTTTTTTTTTACTAATTAAACTAGTTTTCCCCCTTATTCTATAAAGGCCAAGGAAGCTGATTGTCCATGACAGCCCTGTTATGCTAAAGATGCCTCTTCAAATTTTCATCACTTTACTGAGTACTGACCATATTTTTCAGCACTAGGCTCAAAGAAATGAAAAAGAGATGAAAAGGAAATGGAGGTGGGATGGTTAGTGTAACATTTCCAGAGAAGAAATAAAGAAGTAGTTAAATTATCAAAATACATCACCTTTTAAGGTTAATTCAGGGAATCGGATACTTTCAAGCCCTCCTGATATGAAGAAAATTGAAACAGGATAACCTCATCCTCTTGACCCCACCCATCCCGAACCTAATTCAAATACTGACTAATATCATATTCCTCTTACAAAGAAACTACCACATTTTCTTTGTCCCAATTTTTGGAAACCACTTGCTTTTCTCAAGTTCCCCTCACCCCCAGAAGATATTGAATTAAACTAAATAAATCCCTTAAATTGGATATTAAAAAACATGGACATGACCTTCTTATATTGCTATTGCCTGAGAATAGCACTTGGAAAGAGGTGAAAGAAAGGTAAAGTCAAAAGTTTTAAAGGGTCTAGAGGAAGGAGAAATTTTCTCACTCAAGAGGAAACAGAGGCTCCTACTCATGAGTCACCTTCTTGGCTTGTCACTGGTAGCCTCAAGATCAAAAATACAAAGGGTGACATCTTCATCAAATTTAAAAGAAGAGACCACCAACTGTTAGAAGAGTGAAAAAGAAACAAAGAGAGTCCTATTATATGAACTAGTCTGTCTAGACAGATGACTAAACAGGGGTCCCTCCAGGGTTAGACTTGAATTTCCTCTACTCAGCCTGCTGGATATTTAGCTATGAAGAAAACTGTTTAAAGACTATAACACTAATCCAACCCCTTCTGCACTGCCCTGAGAATAGCTTAAAAGTTGTTTCAGTGAAGCCGCATGTGTTAAAGCTTCAAGCAGGGATCACCAATTGAGACAAGAAGAGCCCTAAAAATACTTAGGCTGTCTGGCTAAGGACCCAAGTGCACAGACCTAAATTTCTCTTTATAACCCCACTGACAGCAGCTTGAACTCCCAAAGGGAGACTCGTCTAATCTAGGTGTCCCTGCAGGAATATCCATGGCTGGAATGCACAGGAGTTGGACTTCTCCTCTTTCACAATGGCTGGCAAGCAGCTTTTCTCTTCATCCTGGGGTGCCCTGGGGACTCAGAGCCTTTTTGAGCCCATAATATGCTTTTATGAAGAATGCTACTTAAAACAATAACAAAAGTGAGCTATGCTTGAGCAAGGCTAAGCAGAGGCTGCAGTGCCATAGTGATGAGTGTTCAGAGTTCCTCTAGGTAAGAAATTAAAAGATAACTTAAAAAATAGATGACCTGATGGGAAAAAAAACTTGGATTGTGGCCAATTTATCCCTTCTCTTCCTGATAACCCATGAAGTTCTTGGTCAAGTCAAGAAGCATTTAATAAACACTATGACCATGGAGGAGACAATAGGTAAATAACAATGTGTATGCAAGATCTATGCAGGGCAAATTGGAGATAATCTCCTGGGGAAGTTGTTAGTAATGGGAGGGAAGGAACCCTGGAAAGGCCTTTTGCAGGAGGTGGGATTTGAGCTGAATTTGAAAGGAAGACAGGAAATAGAAATGACAAAAGAAAGCATTCTAGGCTTGGGTTAGAGCCAAAATGTAAAGAGATGAAGTGTTCTGTATAAGGAACAATCCAGTGTTGTTGGATCATGGCATATATTAAGAAGGGTAAAGTGTGTGAGAAGTCTGCTAAGTGACTCAGTGGATAGAGCCCCTGGTCTGAAGTCAGGAAGACTCATCTTCATGAATTCAAATCTGGCTTCAGATACTTACGGGTTGTGTGATTCTACTTATTTGCCTCAGTTTCCTCACCTGTAAAATGAACTGGAGAAGAAAATGGCAACCCACTTCAGTATCTTTGCCAAGAAAACCCCCAAATGGAGTCATGAAGAATCAGACAGGCCTGAAAGGACAACAAAGTGTAAGAAGACTGGAAAGGAAGGGGTCAAGTTGTGTAGGGCTTTAAATGCCAAACAATGTTAGGAAAGTCCAGGCTAGATGTGATGAGGGTACACCAAGATGACAGCTGTCATCGGAAAACAGTAGATACAAATAGGGAAAAATGATGGCTTAGCAAGTGATGGGATGGGAGTGGGGGAGAATGCATGAGAGAATATGAGGAATTTAAAATGACACTGAAGGGAATGGGAGGATGGTGGTGTTCTACAGTATAATAGAGAAGCTAAAAAGAAGGAAGGATTTAGGGGAATTATAATTAATTCTTTTTTTGGAAATGTTCAGTTTAAGATATGTACTAACCATCCAATTGGAGGTGTTTAAGAGGCAACTGATAATGCAAAACTATGCATTATTTCTATTGCAAAATTCATTCTTTCACTCGTTCATCAATTCATTCATTCATTCAACAAATATTGACTGAATACCTACTATTCCTTAAAGTGAAAAGGATGTATGAAAGCTACTGGTAATTTTATTTAATAACCAAAATTGCAAATTATCACAATTTCTAGAACTTCTATCTATTAATAGAGATTGGTGTTATACTATCTCTTATAAACAGTAATGAATTAGAAAATAATCACAAATAATAATCCAAAACAACCAGTTTCCAAAAAATGTTTGATACTTTTCCTGAAAAGAATACAGACACATTATCAAGACTTTTAAATATTTGCTTCTTATACTGAATAAATGATTACTCAACATAGGAAAGTGGCTATCTGCAAAGATGTAATTC
Organism: Sminthopsis crassicaudata; assembly: GCF_048593235.1. Taxonomy (NCBI): domain Eukaryota; kingdom Metazoa; phylum Chordata; class Mammalia; order Dasyuromorphia; family Dasyuridae; genus Sminthopsis; species Sminthopsis crassicaudata. The sequence goes on along the minus strand of NC_133620.1, from coordinate 115,077,717 downwards.
TATCCTTTATAAAACATCAAGAGACATTGTCTTCATCATTTAAGTGATTTTAAATCATAAATTCTGAAGGGACATTAGAGGTAATCTGGTCTAACTCCCTTACTCTCTAGAGAAATTGGAATCAAGAAAGATAAAATGATTTGCCCAAAGTCACATCTAATTAAAGGTAAAGTTCAAAATAAAACCCGCTGAAGCAGCTAGGTGACACAGTAAATAGAGCTGGGTCTGCAGTTGGAAAGACCTGAATTCAAATCAGGCCTCAGACATCCATTAGCTATATGACTCTAGGCAAGTCATTTAACTCCTTTTGCCTCAATTTCCTCAACTATAAAATGGAGATAATTAGTAACATCTACCTCCCAAGGTATTACATGAGGATTACAGGAGATAATATTTGTAAAGTGCTTAGCACATTGCCTGGAAATATAGTAACATGTACATAAACATATATACAAATCCCAACTATGTCACTCATTATTTGAATAACCTCAACTGGACAAATCACTTAATCTGTCTTGGCCTGAATTCTCTCATCAGAGAAATAAGAGGGTTGAACCAGATGGCCTCTAAGGTCCCTTCCAGCTCTAAATCTCTGAGCCTGTGATTCTAAGTTTCCTTCCACAGATAGAAAAAACAGAGGTATGCAGTTAGTATGTCAAAGGCAGCTAGGGAATACTATTCTTTTCATTCTTATACCAGTGGAGAGTGTCCTGAACTCTGCTGTCGAACTTAGAGTTTCACTGACAAGTTTTCACTGTGACTGGATAGAAACAAAGTAGGTTAAATGCAATAGCAGCAATTAGAATTCCCAAATAATACAATAAATCCCTATTCTTAAATATAGAACATTTATTTTCCAAGTTCAAGAAAGTACACAAATTCTCTACTAATCCATCTTGCAAAAGAAATTTCTTTAGTGTTTTATTTTTCACAGCTAATTTAAAATTCCTTATACAAAAGGGGAAAATGTCAAATCTCAATTAAGAAAGCACTGTTTCTGGAGTTAGAGGACTTAAAATCCTGCCTCTGCCACTATCTACTTATGGACCTTCAATGTAAAATAAGCAGATTGGACTAGATGGTCCCTGAGGTTTTTTTCAGCTCTAAAGAAAAGATCCTTCGATTTAACATAACTTTAAAAAGTGTGTAGTCTCTACATGTTGTTGCCATATTGGTAGCAGAAGTATGGTCTACCCACTCATAAAAGTCTGTTTAACAGGTAGGCAGATCTCCTGAGTTTCTGAATGGATGCCTAAGCCTTAGGGCAGATGATCAAAATGCATGACCTTCACTCTGCAAGATCTGAAAAGTTGATCCAAGTTTTCATGAGGTTATTAGAGTTTCCATAACTATTCAGTAGGTTAGCTGCACATGGTGCTTCACCTGTTTTGTTTCTGAAAACCAATCTGTTCTCTTCCTAACAATAATACTGAAATAAATGATCCTTGAAGCCACACTGGCTTCAGTTCCATAGGGACCCTCCTTCCTCCTTTCCTGGATGTCCATAAAGGGCTGAGGTAAGTAGCAGTCTTGGGAAAACAGGCAAGGTACACCAGGAAAAAGGAAGCAATCTATGCTGAATATGCAAACGCATACAAATCTGAACTAGGCGCTTGAGACCCAAGATACAATCCAAGGAAATATTAGAAAAATATGGTCTGACCATTTCGATTTTGGAGGAATCCAAAACCAATTTAGACTCTAGTCTGTGGACAAAGTTCATATTCAGCAAAACAGCTCCAGCAGTTGCATCATACATACAACAGGGCAATTCAGAAAATACAGATGTCCAGCCATGTGCAAAACAATGCTTTCCTTTTTTCCTCTTCTTTCCAGCCCCCACTCCTCACCCCTACCAGGACCCCAAAGAGCAGGATGGGAAAAGTGCAGCATCTGTTGTTACTAAGAATAAGCTGTAGAGATGATTATTTATGAACTTGTAAGACCCAAGGAACCCTACGAGCTCAGAGCCTGTCAGAAAGCTGAACTGCCGGCTTTGCATCCCATTAGGGATGCACTCACTCACTGTCTCTGTTACAAGTGATTTCTCTGGTTTTCTAACCAGTCTAAAGAAGCATGATTCCACATAATCTTCCTGATAAGTGTTTGTTAGAATACTAAGGTTTAGTTTTATACGGAATTCTGAGAGACTATGAAGTACATGATGTTTGCATTGGCAAGGGACTCAGAGAAAATAAAGAACACTCCTTAAAAAAAATAGGCTGAGAAATGTGGAATTACACCAGAGATTAGAAAACTGGATAGCTGCGCTCCCTCTAGGCAAAAGGGGGGGGGGTAGTTATGCTAAACTGGAAATGTAATTCAGATCATTACCTTAGAGAGAACATAAGAGATATTTCTCAGCTTCTTGGGGCCATGGTGGCGATTGCCTACGACCCCCCAAGGGTCAAGGTGTTCTGCACTAAAGCAAAGAGTGTTTACAGAAAGATTCCAGGGTACTTTTTATATTTAGAGGAGGAGAATTTTAATTTCTTTAACACAGTCAAGTCACACATGAGACAGCTGCAAACTCTTTGGCAAAACTGGCTATGACATATTATAGGTGATAAACTTGCCTTAATTATAAAAAGCAAAAATACACGTGAAAATGGTCCTAAATGAAGTTTATTTTTCTTCTTTACTTATAAAGAAGACGCATCTTTTAGTGGATTTAGTACTGGCCTATCAGACAAGGAAGATGCAGATTCAAGTCTGCTCTGACACAAACTGACTATGTAATTCCTCAGCAAGTCATTTTGCTTCTTTCTATCCTCCATACCTCATATCATTTTTCCTTTTCCTCTACTCATCCTTCTGCTACAAACTCATTTCTACTCACCTGGACTAGTAAAAAAGCTTGATGGTTGGTCTCCCTGTATTGTGTGTTTACCTATTCAAAGACACTCCATTCTCCATTCAGAATCCAGTGATTTTCTTAAAGCACATGTAATAGCCACATCATCTCCCTTGTCCCCAAAATCAATAAATTCCAGTGGCTTCCTGCAATCTCTAGGATTCAAATACAAAATTCTATTTTGCATGAAAGACCTTTACAAGCATATCCCTTCCTATTTTTCTCATTTTTTAATCCTTACTCCCTTTTATATGCTCTTTGATGGATCATCACTGGCCTCTTTGCTGTTTCTCACATAGAATACTCCTCACTCCTTATCTCATGCCTTTTCACTAGCTGATCCCCATGCCTGAACTGTCTGTTTATCTCTGTCTCTGTCTTTGTCTCTATATCTCTCTGGTTCTGTCTCTCTGTCTCAGTCTCAGCCTCTATCTCTCTGCCTCCATCTCTGGGGATAGGTCTAAGTCTCTCTCTCTCTCTCTCTCTCTCTCTCTCTCTCTCTCTCTCTCTCTCTCTCTCTCTCTCTCTCTCTCTCTCTCTCTGTCTGTCTCTCTCTCTCTTTCTGTGTGTGTGTGTGTTTCTCTCTCTTTTTTCTATATTAAAACTTTGAAGTCTTTTAAAATACTTGAACCCATTATACCTGCCAGGTCCAGGCTGCAACCTTAGAACATGTAACAATCACCAGGGATGAAAAAGCAAATGACACCATAAGTCCTAATCTCCTTCTAAATGATTCTCAGAATCTCACTGGGATCTCATCTCCCTCTCTCCATATACCCCTTCCCATTTCTCCATGTCTTGAAAATTTCAGTGACAATGCTTTGCCATTGGGAATTTAAGAATTGAACACAAAGGAAATCCTACATATTGGACTCTCATGCAATATGCAAATACTTGGTGGCATTCGCAACCCTCCTAAGATCATGGATTCACATCAGAAATGAATTCTAGAGGTAATAAAGTACAATCCTCTCATTTTAATATTCTACTTTCACAGACTCATTTGGGCTTTTAAGCAAAAGTACTTTCTAACCTTTATGTCTCAAGTCTAAATGCCCATTTGATCCCAGCTATATATCCTCAACTGCTCAAAGGAGCTATGTACTGGATATTAAAGATTTAAGAAAACAGGGCAATGCAAGACGGGAGTCTCTTTCTTACTTGGCAGATACCACTATATTCCTTAGTAATATGAGCAATTTTACTGTCTCTCTGAAGCAAGCAAAGCAGCAATACTTTGCTGCTGACATCTGGGAAATGGTTCTCTATCCTGGTCTACAATTTAGCTGGAAAGGACCTTAGTCTATATGCCCTCTTTCTATGTGACTCAGAGAATTTAAGTAATTTACCCAAAATCACACAGTGAATTAGGCATAAGGACTAGGACTAGAATCCAGACAAGACCACTTTTGATCATATCAAGATCTCATCAGGCATAGCTGAAGTAGAGGGTAGAAGAATGGGACGGACTTATTTAAGATCATAAGACTTTCTACACATAGAGGACACCCCTTTAAAGAGAAGATAAGGAAAACTGGGTACCTGAAGTACCTAGACCTACTAGTAGGAGAAAAAACACTAAAAATGCTGTAAAACTATTTACAAGGAAAGGACTTTGAAATCTGGAGTGGATCTATTTTAGCATAGTGTTCAACACTGGAAGCCAATAAGAATTAATGTTAATTCATATAGTAGAAGTTCCTTCTGCCCTGAACCTTCTCAATTATATAATATCCCAGAGCCTCCATTTATGGACACCCAAGCTATTTCATTCAAGATTTTCTCTTGATCCCAAAAGTTCATTCCAGCCCTGGAATTCACACATCAGAAGTACTCAATTACTCAAATCTCCCTCTGATTAATTTGATGGATCCTCCTTAGCCTCAATTTAAATAAGATTTCAGGTCAGGATTATCCCTCTTATCCCTCTACTGTATGTACTACAAATTTTTTTTTCTACTTTATTTGTTTTTGTATTCCCAACACTTAGCATAGTAAGTGCTTAGTAAACACAAGCTGACTATTTTTAGTCTATTATTCCTCTAGGACAGAAGCTCCCTGAAGTCAGGAGCTCTTTTAATTTTGAACTTATATCCCTTGTACTCAGCACAGTTCCTAGTGCATAATTCAAACTCACAATATGACTGTTGGTTAGATATCTGGTTTGTGACAGATTTTGAAGTAAAATTCATTTTGGTGATGCTTTTCTTGGGGCTCTTTATTTTTGTTGTTTTTTCTCATATTTCATCCTAAATATATGAACACATTAAACTAAGAAACTCTGAGAAGACGAGGAGATTTCTCAAAGCAGCTTACTAGACAAAATTCTCCAGTAAGTATCTGAGTCAGGGCAGCCATACTGTAGAGCTGAACTCAGGAGACAAAGTGGGTCAGAAACCCCATAATTCTCACTGCCTGGGCTGCCAGATTCATCTTTCCATGTAAGGAGCAGCTACAAAACTAATTCAAGGTAAGAGGGTGGGGTTGGTTTTAGAGTATGGACACTCATGCACTGTATGAATCACCAAAGCTATTTAATTTAGCAGTGATTTTGTTTTCTATTATTGTCCTCGTTTAAATCATTTGGTCAGATTTTTGCCTGCGGTAATTCCCCTGGAAGAGAATAGTACTGAGAAGTAAGAGAAAACTTTGTTGACCTGAAAATGCCTTTTGGCTGTGACACTAGACTTTGCATTCTCTCTAAGGCTAGATTCTCAGCCCACAGAATGCGGGAATGCTCAGCATGGGACTCTGGCCATGAACAGGCTGGAAAGTCTCGACCAAAACACAACCACAGGGAACTGCTCTTTAGCTTCCAAAATTCCCTTCCTGCTCCACAGCTGCCCCAATTAAACGTACTTGGGTAAGGAAATTTAGTCCCATGCATAACCAATCCAACTTTTAAACTCGGCACCCACCTCTTTGATTGGGGATCTCAAACAATTACAGTGCTCCATACCATGTAAGCACATTCATTCTTTAGACCCTTATTGTGAGTGATTTGCTCACCCATGTGGAAATGGGTGTTGCAGACTAGAAAACAGGGTTAACTCTTCACTGCTTATATTCAGGACAAAGAGGAAGGGAGACAGTCAACTGGGCAAAACAGCACTGAGGCCAGATTCTCCCTCCCTGAGTAACGCTGAATAAGCTTATATGGATATTCAAATCTGCCATTTATCCACAGATCAACTGAGATCATTAAAGACTGTTCAGTAATCAGCTGAAAATCCTAACCCTCTCCCCAAAAGTGGATGCACTAATACACAGGCTTATAGGATCACTGGATTTAGAAATAGAAGGGGCCTTTGGAATCATCTGATCAGACTTTCATTGTATAAGTGAGGAAACTGAGGCACAAAGGTTAAAGTCACATGGAGATGTATGTATGTATGACACATTTACATGTTTCCAAAAGACTAGGAGATCCTTAAAAACGACAGTCTTTTGCCTTTCTTTGTATCTCCAGAACATAGCACAGTATCTGGCACATGGTAGGCACTTAATAAATGTTTATTAACTAATTCACACACATACTTTCTCTCTGTTTCTCTCTCTTTCCCTCCATCTTCTCCTCCTCCTCCTCCTCCTTCTTCTTCCTTTCTCTCTCTCTCTCTCTCTTTCTCTTTTTCCATCTTCCTACTCCTTCTTTCTCTCTGACTCTGTCTCTCTCTGTCTATCTCTCGGTTTCTCTCTGTGCGTTTTGTGTGTGTGTGTGTGTGTGTGTGTGTGTGTGTGTGTGTGTGTGTGTGTGTATGGCTTTGTCTCTGTCTCTATCTCTGTCTCTGTCTCTCTGTTTCTCCCTCTCTCCCTCCCTGTCTCTGTCTCTTTCTCTCTCTCTCAATTGTTTACCCTTTAGATTAACATATCCTCTGAAGAACCTCTCCAGCCTCTAAAAACATTCTTCTTTTTGGTAATGTTGGCAGGAATTAATGGAGAAGACCCTCCTCAAAAAGAAAAAAAAAAAAAAAATCAAACAATAATCTAGGCAGGTGGAAAGTAAATACTGTTTTAAAATAAAAAGTATTTTAAAGCACCTGAACCATTACAGCTGCCAGACCCAGGCTGCAACATTAGAACACGTGGCAATCACCAGCCCAAGATTAGAGGAACGGGAAAGCAAGCGGCGCCATAGGTCCTAGTCTCCTAAACCATTCCCAACATCTCATTGGAATGGAGAAGCAGTTCATGCAAGGTGACAGAGATGGCCCTCTAACTGCTTGGCACAGGTCGTTTCCACTTAACGAGTGTTCAAAATCACACTCAGCATGGAGAAATTCACTCTGACCCTGGACGCCTGCCCCCTGGCACACAGTCACTTACATTTTTACTCAATTACTATTTCTAAGAACAGAGACGAAAGAAATGCAGACCCTCTCTGCTCAGTTATACTGCACGAAAGATTTTAAAATGGTTAGTAGATTTTTCTGTCTGGTCTGTCGGCAAAGATAAAAGCTCTCAAGCACTAGAGGGCACATCCTGTCTCCTCTTGCCCCTTCTATCCCCCTTGCAAACACTGAGATATACTCTCAAATTTTCCAGCCTAGCTGAGAAGTGTACTGAACTCTCATTTTTAACAAGGTTGAAAGCAGGGCCTTTGTAATGAAATGACAAGACATAACCCAAACCAAAAAGAAGTGTCTAGAAAGAAACACTACCCAGGGAACCAGGATAGACTGATTGATCAACCTGTTTACTATGGTAACAATGGATGAAAAAAGAAATTAGCCCAAAGTGGAAAGAAGTTCAAAAGAACAGAGAAAGCAAATGGAAGAAAAGGACAGAAATGATTTGGGTTTGTTTCAGCCCCAAAGTCTTTCAAAAAGAGTTATGCAAAGGATAACAAATCAGACTTTTGGCTCTTGAATTTAAATCTTGACATGAAATTAAAGTGAGTGATTTCACATAACATAAACAGAAAAGAAACACACACACACACACACACATACACACACACACTTTAAAGTGAATCTTGAAAACTAAAAAAAGAACAAGCCTGACTTTTCAGAAGATATATGAGAAGACCTTCCCATCCCATCCCTTTGCATAGGCAAGAGATCCACAAATATTGCACAATATATATATTTTCATAATATATATATATATCACAATATATTTCAACATATTGACCAATTTTGATGATTTTTTCTATTAATATTTTTAATCTTCAAAAAATACTATTTGTCTTATGGAATTGCTATCTAGAATGGGAAAAGATATTAGGGATGTAAAAAAAATCAATAGGAACTTTTTAAAAAAGAAATTGAACTATTTGAAACATATTGCTCCAGAATTGTCTGTCATAAGACAGAATAAAAATAAAAAAATAAAATATCCTCATTTTCAGAATCAATTAAGTGCTTGGTTCTTTTTTTTTTTTTTTCTTTTAAATGATTTTTGGGGCCTATAATCCTAGAGGAGGTTTCTTGGTAATAAGAGAAATGAATCTTTTCAGAAGCCTGATCTTCTGAGGAAACCACAGGACAAGCTACTGTGAAATAAAACATAGTGATTCTTTTGAAATGAGGTTAGGCCTGGCAAATTGCAGAGTAGAGTACCCAAGTGAACTAGTCTTCAGCTGTAGCCATTATCTGGCAAACCAGTTTGAATAGGAATGATAATATTATTTCTTTCTTAATGCTGAACTTTCACCTCTTTTTGGAATCTAACTGGTCAAGTCTTTATTACTCAGCTCCACGGCTAACTGTATCATTCTTTTGAATTTCCACTTTTGCAAAGCTGTTTCAAGGTGCTTTCAGCAAGACTATCTCAATTTTCAATTTATATCTCTAAAACTTAGCACAGTGCTTAACACATAGTGAGCATTTAATAAATGCTTTTCCATTCCAAGTAGGCAAGATACCCACAAAGAAATCTTGGAACATTACCCCAATTTTCTCTGAGATATAATTCAATCCAATAAACATTTATTCATTTATTAATTATACATTACTCTCTTTCCAGCACTCTATAATCTAGTGAAACTGTCCTTGCCTCTACTCCTCACACATGGCACTTTATTCCCCATTATCATGTTTTATACTGACCATTCCCCATGCTAACAATGCATGTCCTTCTCACTGTTACTTCACAAAGCCCCTCTTTCTCCTAGTTCAAGCAAGACCTTCTGAATGAAACCTTTCCTGATTCCTACATCTGCTAATGCCTTCCATAACTACTTAGTATTTTAGTATTTTATATTTATCCATATTTATTTAAGATCTCCAAAGGGCAGTTGTTGATGTGGGACCTGGGTTCAGGAGAGAAGTTAATGCTGGATTGAGTAATGTAAGAATTCTTTGCATAGAAATGATCATTAACTCATATAAATTGGTAAAATCACCAAGCAAAATTGTATAGAGGGAGGAACGAAGAGGACCTAGGACAAAACTCTGGGGGACCCTCACAATTAGTGTACATGACTTAGATGGAGACCTTTGCAAAGGATGGTCAGACAGACTGGAAGAAAACCAGGAGAGAACTGTCACAGAAACCTGGAGAAAAGTGAGCATCCAGGAAAGGATGATAAACATGTAAAATTCCAAGTAGGTTAATAAGGCAGAAGATTGAGAAAAGGCTAGGAGTTTTAGAAATTAAGAGATCATGATTAGAAGCAAATATTTGGAGTATAAAATGCTTTTACCTCTCCAAATCAAAAGAAATTTTCATATGAAAATATAAGTTAATTTGCTTCAGAAATCCACTATCTTGAATTTCAGAATCCTAAGAAAACACTGATCATTTTTATTAGCATAAGATACCTTCAGTAAGTAACTAAACTGTCCACTAAGCTGAAGGTAGGAATGCCAATGCTATTAGGAGCTCCAGGTGATGAAGTAAATAATATTACCATATGCTGCTAATGGTTATTATGTAAGGCAATATTTTACTTCTGAAGAATAGCAGACTTGGTAAACTGGTCTGCCTTTTCTCCCAAGGAGAAATTTAACAGGAATAATCTAAGTTTAGAAGGAGCTATTACTGAGTCCAAAGACCTGTCCATTTGCATTAAATAAACCAAAACCCTTGACATATGATGGCTAATTTATTACGTAATAAAAACTTAGAGCCACCTCATCCCATAATAGATATAAATAAGTAGATAACAATGATAATGATGATTATGATAGCTAATAGTTTTGCTACTAATGAACTCTATGACTTTAGGGAACTCCCAAATGAAGTATATCTGGTCAATTTTAAGGTCCTTTCCACGTCTAAAGTAGATGATTCTTTTATTTTCTAGTTCTTTTTTCTAAATTTTTTAAATCTCCTATATTTTACTCAACTAAGTCTGGTCTTTTAGAAGAGCAATAGGATTATAGATTTAGAGCTAGATGGGACCTTTAAGGTCATGTAGTTCAGCCCTGTTATTTTATAGATAATGGAACCAAGGAAGGCCAAAAGGAAAATGTTGACTTACCAAGGTCATACAAGTATCTAGTGGCATAAATTAAACTCAGATCTTCTGACTGAGTCCAGTGTTTTCCCCACTATACCACACTGACTCCATTGTGGCTAGATTTTCATTCATCCCTAATCTGAGGACTTTCCTCTTAGGGCAGGAAAAAACTCTGTAATTTCAAAGATGGGAGAGAACCACAGAGTTCATTAATTTCTAGTGAAACCCTTACCTGATCTATGAATTCACTCTAAAAGCAGCCTAAAATAGTTGATCATCCAGCTTCTGCTTGAAGACTTTCAAAAATAGGAATTACCTCAATTCATTGAATCCAATTATTAAGACACTTTTTATTACTTTGATCTGAAATCTTTTGACTATAACTTCCCTTTATCCTTTCTCTGATCTTGAAGGCTAAATCTGACTTTTCATTGGTATTGGGAACTCCATGTGGGGAAACTCTAACAATGCATGTCAACATTCTCTATAATTTATAGTCTTAAGAATTTAAAAGGACACTGAGAAAGTAAGACTTATCTAGAATCACATTGCCAGTATTTGTCAGAAGCAAGACCCTCCATGATCCAAGGATAGTTCTCTCTCCCCTATGCCACAAAGCTTCCCTCTAGCAGAAAAGTCTATCTTGTATTTAGCAAATATAAAAATCAATCTTCTAGGAAATAATCATTATAGCAAATGACAAGTATATCACCATTCAAACAAATCCTGACCATTTTTATAAGGCTTGCCTTGTTCCTACTGCACAAAGGTAGAACTTGGAATTTATATGCAAGGATCCTAAATCTAGGGTCAGAAGGGACCTCAGGAGCCATGTGTGATAAAATGAGAAACTGAGATCCAGGAAGTGCCATATCCAAGTCTACACACATTTAAGCCTGTGATCTTGCATTTTTGCCCATGAAGAAGTCAGAGGTGAAGTGATTTGGAAAACTTGACTTTTCTCTACTCAAGTGCCTTAAAAGATATGTTGAAGTCATTAACTGTGCTAACAAGAGTCCAGTATTCTATTGTGATCTGCTACATCGTATTTTCCCAGTCAGAATGCTATTTATTTCAGGTACGGGAAACTGAACAATCCGAGCATTATGGGGGCATGAATGGAGGCCTGTCATTCTCTGTTCTGCAATCAGACACACTACCATATTGTTGCCATATGCTGCTACCAGTGGACATCTGCTCACATATGCTCCCAACAATAAGGAACCATATTGTTTATTTTTAAATCCTTTTTGTAACGCTTACGGAGGGAAAAAACCTCAAATAACCAGTTAGCAAAGACAGGAAGCTACACTGATATAAACTGTTTGCTCCTCATAAGATTAACAAGTCAAACAAAGTTTTCTCACTACTATCTGACCTTTGAAGGAGAGATGCTGAAAATTGTTCTCTTAAGTAGAAACCTCAAACAGAATAACCAATGAGAAAGAAACAGGCAGCGGGACTCTGGCTCCGTTAATACTACTTTCCCCCAACTCTGGTATTAGGCATTTCTAGGGGGATTTAACTCCTTTCCCTGGGAAACAGCACCTTCTTCAGGCCAGTATCTACTGTGTTACAGAATAGAGACAATCTCTTTTAATTAGCTGAACTAGGAATTTCTACAGTCATCAAGTGCACATGAGGTCCATGGGTAGGATAACTACTAAGAATTTCTGTCAAGCAGTAGCCAAGTATACAATTTAGTTTACTTTGAGTAAGTGAATAGAACCTGGAAGAGAGACCGTTAGATACATTTACAGACTGATCAAAAGCTTTCCTCATCTACAGGATAATATCTCCTTTTGTAGGCAAATGAACTAAGATGAATTGAAGCCAGCATCTTCATTAATTCAATTCATGAGATCACAGTTTTATATTGGGAAGGGTCCTCAGAGGCTATCCAGTTCAAGTCTTCATTTTACACAGGAGGAAACTGAAGTCCACCAAAGTTAAATGACTAGTCTGACATCAAATGGATAGTAATTTGCACAGGTGGACTTTGAACTAGAATCCAACTCAATACTCCTGCTGCATCCAATTTGCTCTGTTCTGGATGTGGATCAGACCAATACTATGGTTTAAGTTCAATAATTGAACAAAATGAGACACTTGTAGGTCATTCAAAAGGTAACAAATAAAATGATGTTTTCTTAGCCATAGCAAGAAGGATCTTTAACAAGGACAGTCAAATTGACTCAGATAAGTGAAAGTCTTTTGTCTTAGTTGTTCATCATAATCCACCATCCAAGCACCATGGCATACCTTGAGCTCCTTCTCCTTGCTTTGTACTCAGGAGACCAGGAAGTGATGTCTGAAGCTTTATTCCCCTGAGCCAATGAAATCTGGGGAAGGTGTCCATACCCTTTAAGGAATAACTAGCTCAGTATGAAATATCTTCTCAGAACTCTTCTTCAGGGACAGTCTTATTACTTATATTTTACAATATCCATTTTTAAAGTTTTGTGATGGTTATTCTTTACATTATTGTAGTCATTAATTATATTGTTCTCATAGCTCTGATCACTTCAATTTATATCAATTCATGTAAGGTTTTTTTATGCTTTTTTGTCCTCATCATGCTAGTTATTTCTTAAAGCTCAGTAATATAGACAGGTCTTGCTTTATATAAGTTTACATTATGCAAATTAACATAAAGAATCCTGAAAGAAATCTCATTCCAAAAATACATTCATTTAATTTTGCAGTATTAGAGAGATTTCTATCCAAGGATTAGTTGCTCCACCTGAGATTTCCTAAGAAAGGAAACTTTTATCCTCCCTACCTACTCATGTGAATATCTACCCCTGCCTGTTCCTTATTCTGCCTGTTCCCATCTCTATTTGCTTTCCCCACCAACCTTCACTCTGGGGGCTCTAACCACCACCATCTATATTCTTACTCTTAATTCTGGCCCTGACCCACATGTTCCTCCTGCTCTCACTTCTCTGTCCTAGTCTATTCCCTCCACTTCTTTCTTTCAGCTTCCTTCCCTTCCTTTTCTATTTTCTGAGCAAAGTTATATCATGTAAAAATTGCTTTATGTAGAAATCGAAAGAATGTCCACTTACATAAAATACAAACTATAATCTACTATGGCATTTATGTTCCACAACTTGTTTAGCCATTCTCTAATCAATGGATATCTACTGTTCCTAGTTCTTTGACTAGGACTAGGATTAGACAATGCTGTCTAAATTCTGGGATATGTATGTGGCTTTTCCTTTTGTCAATGGTATCTTTGAGGTATGTGCTGCATCTCTTTTAGTATTACTCAGAAATCCTACAAACTAAAGCAGGTGCTACTATTTCTTCCCAACCCCAACATTACAAATGAAATTCTACTTGGGGGAATCCAACATTAATTTCTTTTAATGGAACACAAGCTTATTGAGGGCAGAGACTCCTTTTTTTTTAATTTGTATCAATGGAACTTTATTCCATTGTATTATGGAATAAATAATATTCCATAATTATATAACCAAAACAATTTAACAAAATTGCTTTATTGTTGTTGTTGAGTAAGTCATGTCTGACTCCTTTTAGTGATCCCATTTGGGGTTTTCCTGGCAAAGATACAGAAGGGTTTGATATTTCCTTCTCCAGCTCATTTTATAGATGAGGAAACTGAGACAAACAAGTTTAATTAACTTGTTCAGGATCACATAGCTAGTAAATGTCTGAGGCCAGATTTGAACTGAAGTCTTCCTTTCTTCATGCCTGGTACCATATCCACTATGTCATCTTACTAGCCCAATAAATGCTTACTGACCCAAAAGCAAGATCTTAATAAATGCTTGTTGATTCATTGGTCAGATGAGTGATCTAGGACAGGTGTGCTGGTACTACAAAATTACTAACACTATACTTCACCCCATCCACAAGGTTCCTGTCTTTCAGGTAATTAATCAGCTTGATAATGATACTCTCTAACAATAGGATCATACTTAAAGAGTTAAGCTAGCATCATTCTTCCCTTTCTGTAGAACAGAAAAACCACAAGGTAGGAAAAATATCCAAGTTCAGAATGTGGATCAGTGTCAGAGCTTAGATTAGCTCAAAGGCTCTGACTCCATGCCCAGAACTCAGTCAACAAATTTAGTAATTTCAGATTTAATGCTAGGGTGATAAACATCTATATGCCTAAACTAGCACACAAGTGAGTGTGATCAAAGGTGCCTACCCCAAAAGTGGCTGAGATCCAGAACAGGACATTCACAGGTTATAGGCTTGAGCAGAAAGATGTAAAAAGAGGCAACTTTTTTTTTACTTCAAAAAGAAATAAGCATGTATGTATGTATACATATGTGTGTGTATGTGAATGTGTTGAAGAAAGGGGAGGAAAGGAAAATAGACAGTTGTGCAATAGTTTTTTGAGGGTGTTCACATATACATATAAACACATACATACACATTTTTAAGGGGTGACAAACTATTACCTTTACTCTTTTCCCAAAAGTAAATAAGATAAAGAAAAAAGTTATATGGACTAAGCCTTCTGTTACTTCTCTCCCTTCTCACCTTCTCACCTTTCATTTGTAATGTTGGGGTTGGGAAGAAATAGTAGCACCTGCTTTAGTTTGTAGGATTTCTGAGTAATACTAAAAGAGATGCAGCACATACCTCAAAAATACCATTGACAAAAGGAAAGGCCACGTACATCATCAAATGATTTGTCTATTTCTTCACCAACTGATCTAAATTTTCCAAAAAAAAAACTGCCTCAAACTGTGGGTATTGTATCTCAATCTAATCTACAACCAGAATAAATTACCCCATCTTTTACTGACCCAGTTAAAATAGCTGCTTAATTGCAAATAATAAACAAACAAAAGAACAAAAAGAAAATAAAATATCAATGGTATTTTTCTTGCCAGGAATTCAAAGCAGGATTGTGAGAAGAAACCAGTGGGGGAAAAAGAGAGATAAAAATAAGTCAAAAAATAGAAGAATAAAAGATTGTAGAAGTAGGAAAAGCCAAGATGGAAAAAATGACAGATTTACTGCTACATTTGGTACAGTGGGAACAATCACTGATAGTCAGACTTTACCCAAGAAGCATTGAAATTACAATTACTGAAGTGAATCCAAAACTTTAACAATTAAACAATCTTTCCCAGAACATTCCAATTTGTGCTGCAGCAACAAGAGAAGGTTTAATGCTCTTCAGTGTATTTATTTTATTTTATTTTATTTTTCTAATCCACAACAGCATGGGATCCTCTTTCAAAAAGACTTGTTTTTTTGTAAAGATGATGCACTTTCGGTCACTTGACAGAGTCCTTTTTCCAAGCCAAAGTTTGCATTCCCTATCTCAAGATTAAGTAACAAATAGGAATTCTTACAACAGCCTGAAGTTATGAATGAATGGTTATTTGTGAACTAGCTTGTCAAGACAGATGCAGTATTTGTCAGAGTAGTGTGGGTTAGATATGGAGAAAAAGAGCCAAACAAACAGAGCCAAGATCTAAGTCACAACATTTGCCTTCTTTTTTGGTTTATTTGTTTTCAAGAGACTAAAATGATGCTACATTTAAAATATACATAAAAGCTAGTCATTACTTTTATACACCTTGCTTTATGTTTTTCTTTTTCTTTGGGAAAAAACAGTGTCTGTTCCTCAGGCATAAAATGTCTGAATCTGCTTCAAATTTATCTTATAAAAAAAGTAACTCAAAAGAACTTAAAAAAAAAAAAAAAAACAGTGACAAGTCCTCATTGTGAACATAGAATCAGCACATCTGCATTTGAAGGTTAGTATATGTTTCGAAACTGGTTTCAGATGGTTGAGCTTCACAAAAACCAACAATTATTTCCCCTTTTTTTACTTGATTCTCATTAACTCTCTCTAGCTGTTAAGAGAAATTCAATCTACCCATTTCTGTTTTCCTTAACACATGACTTAGTCAAGTAGTCAGAGGTGACTGAACAAACTACTTCTATCAAGTTTCCTTTTGACCCACACCATGCTTTCCTTGTTGTTGTTGGGGTACCATGAGTATATATAACAAATAACTGATGCATAGCCCGTGCATTATTCTACTCTCATGTCTACCTGAGATCAGGAGACAGAGAAGATGACTATCAAGACTTTGGCTGTACTCCCTTTGGAGGAATTGGGAGGACATAGACAAGAGTCACACAAGTTGGATTTCCATTTTCACCAATGAATTCTCCTTAAAAAAGATTCTGACTCCATTAAAGTATAGAAAAATGTTTTCCTTACCACTAACAATTACAAATTCCTAAGGACTCAGAACTTCATACCTCCCCATTCCATTACAAGGGAAACATGTGCCAATGAAGGGGTTTCAAAAAATTGTAATAAGCCAACTAAGATGTGACCTTAAACAGAAATAGCTCCAACTGCTCTTCTGATATTTCAGCAGTATGGACAAGTCATTTAACTTTATTTCAGAGCCTCAGTTTTCCCATCTGTAATATGAGTACACCTGAAGTATCTACCTCATATGAATAATATGAATACACCTGAAGTATCTACCTCACAGCATTTTTGTGAGGCTTGAATAAGCTCATGTATATGTAATAAAAGCTTTGCTACATTGTGTACATAAAATGTTTTGCAAATCTTGAAGCACTATGTGACCACATTAGTTTTCCTCTCCGATCTTCCTGTCTCTTTTTTCCTGGGAGATTGCTTTCCATCTCTTCCTTTAATGAACTTCACTCTTTCCAATATGTTTTCCTCTCTGTCATTAATTTCTACCTTAGCTTTTAATGTAGTTCTGGCAGCTTTGGCTATCTGTTGCTTTTGGAAGTGATCGTGATGTCCCTCTGAGCAGGTACTGTTTAAGTGTTTTGTCTTCGTATTTACAAAGCAGAACATTACCAGGAATATAAGAAGCACTGAATAAATGTATGTTGAGTGACTAACTGTAGCCCCCTGAACTGACAAATTCATGCCATCTCAAGTTTCTTAATTGTGGCTGTCAGGATTTGAAATTATGGAGAGGGGAATCTGAGGTTTGATCAAGGTGATAGATAATGTTTATGCAGGGGTACGAAGTTTACTCAGCTTGCTTTTATCCCAAGGTTCAAGGCATTGAGGGCTTAGGCAATAGGTCAAATCTTGGGACTACAACACCTAGGATACTAATTTTATTTACTAACACAAAACTCAAAGGAAAAGACAGGTTTTATGGCATACATTTAAAAGTGTACATGTTAATATGAATTTAAATTCATCTTGATGTGAGATTTTGCAAAGCTTCTGGAGATAACTGAGGATATCCCAACATGTCACAGAGCCAAGACTGCTCAAGGGCAGTAAGTTACCACATGCTCAAAAGGGTTGGCTTCACTACAATTCTAGATGCTACTGTTGTCATATTAATAGATTTTTACATTCCATCTACTGTTAGTTCTCTCAAATAGGTGTAAAGTCTCCCCGAGGGGAGACAAGAATGGGTCCTTCTCTTTGTTGGGAATCCCCACAGCATCTATTATTGTGCCCTGCTCAGGCATAATAAATTCTGGTGGGTCAAGTGAATCAATGGTATTACCAATGAGGAATCCAAAAGACAAATAAAGTTAAGGAAACCAATTTTACTCTCTTAGCAAAAGTGGTACAATGATAGGAGGAAGAAGTTTCCAATTAAAGAACATAATAAGAAATTTCAATAACCTGTGTCTCTTCCATCTCTAAATGGCAGAGAAGAGTTAATTGTACTTAATGAGAGAGGAAATGAGACAGGGGAAAGACGAGTACAAAGACTTACCCAAGTTTTATGACTAGTTATTCTGGTCAATATAAATATATATTTACACACACACACACACACATACATATATATATATACATACACAGATATATATAACATATAATTTTTTAAAACAGAATTCAAAGACTATAAATATAACTCGCTATTTTTGAGTGAATATCACTTAATATCAGTAACTCTTCTACATTATTTAGTTTGTTCCCTTGATCTAACAACTAACTAGAATGGGGAAGAGAATGAGTGCCAAATTCTTCAATTTTCTAGCTATACATTAACCCCAGACCATGAGTCAATCTAAGGATATTGGAAGCTCCATACTTGGAATGAAATAATAAAAAGGGGAAAGACAGTCCTCGGTTGGTCACAAGGGTCACTTGTTCCTGGAATTCTCTAACTAACTAATCCTCTTCTTCAGTTGAGTTGAAGGGAAGTTCTCACCAATTTTACTGGCATCACAACTACAGGTAAGAGCAGATACAGTTTATCTCCCTCTTTCTACCACCTCTAAATCCCATCCCCCTGTCATTCTACAAGTGTCAAAGGCATTCTTGACAAGAGAAATATCTCAATAAACCAAGATTGAGTCTTCCTACTACACAGACAGCAATACAGCAAATTTCAAAATACATTGCAAACAGTGCCCAGTGAGTTACTATATCAAATCCTCCCACCTTTATGTAAGAAATTGTTCTAGGTTTCTGCGTGACATACTGACTAGAAAAAAAAATATATATATATATATGTATATGTATGTATATGTATGTTTAATTACTACACATGCAGTATTTCATATTAACAATCAGGGTGAATACAACTGAGGAATTGTGGGGGAAAGGGCAAGGAGGACTTTTTCAGAGGAAACAAAAGGCCAGGCCAGTTCAGGAAGAAAGTTGGTTATGCTATAGTTCAGCATCTACTTCTGGACTTTCAAAGATTAAAAAAGAAATAAAAAACTGTTTTGGTTGAAGGTAGGATGCAAACTGACTCTAAACAAATGACTGAGGCAAACTTTTCAGTCTAAACAAACCTGTTGAGGCATCCCTAACATGTTATTGAGAGGGGGGAAAGAAAGAGAGAGGGAGGGAGGAAGGGAAGGAGGTAGAGAAAGGAGAGGAGAGGAGAGAAGGGAGAGGAGAAGACAGAAAGTGACAGAGAGGGAAGAGACAGAGAGGTGAGAGAGTCAGTCAGAGAGGGGAAGGAGACAAAGAAAGAGTCACAGAGACAGACATACACAGAGAAAAGAGAGAGTACCTGAAGAACATATAATTTTCAGACTAAAAACTGCCTTTGTTTTTTAAAAAATAAAAATGCACACCATGATAGTTTTTAAATGACAATGGGAACATTTTTTGATCTTTTCCTGGGGCTCCTTTTCTCAAGCTATTCAGAGCCTTAAATTCCAGTTTTTTAATGTGGAAAATACTCTGAGGAGAAGGTCAATGTAAGTAGAAAAAGCACATCTAGCAAATCCACCCTATTTCTCCTGGATCACATCAATCCCTGAAACCTTATATTAAAATAACTGAAAGAGATGCTATTTCAGAGGTCACCTTCTGTAGGATTCTGAGTTGAAGAGGGCAGGGAAATAATATGAATTTTCTCATTAGTGTAGTCATATGGGGCAGTAGAAAACATGGGCAGTGAGAGAGGGAAAAATCTGGGAAAACTGGGTTCAAGTCATACTTTCTGATACTAAAATATGTAATGATAGGACCCTAGCTAAATGGTGCAGTGGATAAAGCAAAGGCCTGGAGTCTGGAAGACTCACCTCCCTAAGTTTAAATCTAGTCTTAAACACTTGTTAGCTATGTGGCCCTGGGCAAATTACATCTCTGTCTCAGTTCTTTAGCTGTAAAATGGAGATAATAACAGTACTATCTCTTAGGATTATTGTGAAGATCAAATGAGATAATGATAAAGTGCTTAGTATATAGTAGCTCTATGTAAATCAATATTTAATGTATTTATTATTATTTATAACCTTTGATAATTATTAATTAATAACCTTTATTTTGCTTTCTTTAATCTACTATCCCTTCAGTCTCTAAATGTATTCTAGTCCTTAAGTAATGAATGACCTGGGAGTCAAGAACCCAAATTAGGCTGACTCCTCAGGTCAGTCAACAACTGGAGGTGGAATCTTCTCTTCGGCACATCTCAATTTCTTCCAAGAAAGCAGTCTGGCATATTTGGGCACTTTTATATAGAAAATGAAATAAGCAATCCAAGTGTCCCCAAAGGAGCTGGGAAAGGGGTAATAGTCTAAGGTCAAATTCCACTTCTAAATTCCACCTGTCACTAAAAAACTATGTGTCCTTGAAAAAAATAACTTTGCATCTTTTTGTGTTTTCTTTTTACCATCTGTAAAATGAGAGCATTGCATTGGATGATTTCTGAAATCCCTACCAGCTCCCAGAGCTATCATCCTGAGAAGTCAAAACCTGATTATGCCATCCTATATATAGACTGTAGGGGTCACTGTGGAGACATAAGTGCTCCCAGCACCAGTCAAGGAATTGTATTTGTTCCCATAATAGAAGTCATGGTTTCCTAATAGTTCATATGATGACAGACTAAGACCCAGTTAGAATCTCAAAGCTCATCTCATGCAACTACCTCATTTTATAGATGAGAGAAAATGAAGTTAAGGGAGTAACTCAATAGCACAGATGATAAGAATGTCAACAGGATTCAAACCCAGGCCCTCAGGTTTCAAAACCCCTACTATGAGCTGAGAAAGGCACCAAGCCATCAAGCCTTACTACTGCCTCACTACATTTATGTCTCATTATTTCAGTTTCAAAATATTATATTTATTTTAAGTTATGCTTTTAATCTTTGGATGAAGTGAAGAAGGAAAGGGAGAGAGAGAAAGGAGAAGAGGGAAAGATAGAAATGGAGAAACAGAAAGAGACCAGATGGGAAAGAAAAGGGAGGGGAGAGGGAGAAAGAAGAGGAAGAAAGATAAAGGGAGGAAATCCTTATCCTAAATCAGTAGTGACCTAATCCAGAGTCACCACAAGTGGGCTGCACAGCAGTAACAACACAGAGTAATGATGCAATATATGAAGGGAAGGAGAGAAGTTTTTGCCAAATGCATACCAGTAACTCAATTATTCTGAATTCTTGAAAAATCAACACCTTGGAGATAAAGCCAAAAACACTTCTGCATCCAGTCAGTAATGTTTTCTTTCATTGGGCAGTGGGCCAATATAGGGTCAATTTATATGTAGAAAGCAGTATTCATGAACAGAGTGCTCAGCTACACTCCCTAAACCTACCACATTATTGACACTCACTCTACATTCCACAATGTCACTAGGAAAGATTAGAGGCAGGGGAACTTCTAAGAGGAAATGTTTAAAATTCATGTGAAACAATAACAAAGGAAATTTCATTGTGAGTTTTTAGGCTGTATAGTTTAGTCCATCCAATTCAACATGATTGAATTAGCCAAGTGATGACTGACTTATTTTCATCGGTACCTACCTTGGCCATGTTCACTCTTCATTTGTACTGCTTGTTTTTTATGAAAGTAAAATTTGAGACACTTCTTTATTTTCCCTCCTAATATTGACTAACAAGACATGAACGCTGTTAGGCTCCCTTAGAAGAGATCATCAATTAAATTGAATGAATGAAAAAAGGCCTTGGTAAGTAAAAATCACAAGAAAAAACATGCTACAGAAAAAGAATTTAAAAACTCCCATTTACCTAAGATAGCTTTCTAATTATCCTTTTTCTTCAATTTCTAAAGTAATTTTGGTGCACAACTGCATTTTAAAAGGCACTATGGCTTAGTATATAGGAAGATAGTATAAGGAGCCAGAGGACCAGAGTTCTTTCTAACCAAAGTTTATTCCTTGTTTCCTGTGTGACTTAGGCAAGTGACTTAACTTCTCTGCTTCTGATTATCCAATTATAAAATGGATAGAGGGGTAATCATATCTGCACAGCCAGCTTTACAGGATTGTTGAAAGAATGAAATTAGAAAATACAGGTGAAAATACTTCAAAAATTGCAAAGAAACATACAAGCATACAGTATTAATTATAATTACTATCAACAAAAGATTACTGGAGAAAGTAATCAGAAGTGAATGTAAGGGGGAAAAAAATGTGCCATATCATAGTATAATAAAGCAACATAAGAAATGAAGAGATTGTTACAGTTAAAGGGAAGAAGGAGCAGAGAAGAGGAAAGGAAAAAAGTTTTAGACCTTTTTGATTTACCAAGCCCTTGGGTTATATTTTGATTGTTAGTAGTTTAAGAACATCAAGAAACCTAGTGAATTTGGAGCAATCTTTCTGAGTCATTCAAACCTTTTGCAATATCTTTGGAGTAGATGAACCTTGAATCTCAAAAGGATTATCAAAAGGACCAGATGTCCCCTTATTCCCTCTGTACAAACTATGGATAAACCTTAGTATAACTCTACTTTGAGCCTTAAACTAACAGCATGTGAAAAGATTAATATGAATAAATTCAAAACTAATCAGAGCCCTCCTTTAAATGTTGACACAGTATTATTTATATCCTATACATACCTTCTTGACTAAAATTCATCCCAGGAGATTGGCACCTGGCCAGCTCTATTCATATTTACTGTATTTATATAGTACAGTTGGCCAAAGATAATATTTAAGACAAAATATGCCTCAGGGCATATACAATATCTCTTATATTTTTGCTTTTAAATCTCCACATTGCTAAAAATATTTAGTATGAACTTTATAAAATGTCCTATAAAGGACTATCTGCAATCTGTAGTGATATATAGCTGGCTCAGTATAATTAAAGCATTATTTGTAATACTTATGCCAAAGTCAGTCACTGAATGCTAATAACTATGTGGTTTAAAAAAAAAAAAAAAGGAATAAAACCTGAATTAGTAATCTTTCCCATGCCTTCATCTCTACAGCTTTTGACCTTCAGCAAATGCTTTGCAAGAAATGCCAATCTCTTTTCCCACTTCCCCTTCCATTCCATGGCTCCTTTCAGAAATGAAAAAAGTAAAAACTATGCAATACAGTTCTAAATGGGAAAACTGGTCTGTTCTCCAAAGCTGGTATTTTCAACTGACTCCTTAAAAATTTATGGTGGGGTGATTTCTTCCTTTCTTTTCTTTTTTTCTTTTTTTCTTTTTTGGAAGGATTCATATAATCCAGCATAATTGGAAAGTACTGGAAAATCAATTAACCTACTTTCTATAAAATCATCCAGGCTTTACATAGTAGTACCCAATCTGCCACTTACAAAACCTGCTACTAAACTGCTGTGATGCACCCTGTTGGTAGATGTCTGGATTCTATGTTACTTTCTCTGTTAATAGACCTATACCTCTGAATGCCATGATAATATTTCAGATACATAAATTGGCCCTTTACGGGAAAGTAGTTGCCTCAATTGAGTCTATATAACATGCACCGGGCTTTTTCTAAAACCAGGGATTTCCTCCAACTATAAAGGAAAATAGGTTACTGGGAAGCTGTGGCCTTTAGCTTCTTAGAGCCAAGGTTCTACTGGGAAGAACTCTGGATGGACACATTCTTCTGAGATAACCTGGTATCTCTAGAACAATTAGTTACAAGTTAGAAATGTGTCCAACAACTAAGAGCAATTTATTTTAGCTTTTGTTGCTAAACGCCTAAAGCACGACCTGTTCAGGCACTAGACCGTGTGCTTTTCTGTCCACCCAAGTACCAGCAGAGCTGTTGCACGTGCCGGAAAAAGAAAGCTGGCCTGATTCCTCACTGTCTCCCTGGTATTGCTACAGCTTGCAATGCCTGCTTTCCGAATATCCCGTTGGCTCCTCCCCAAGTAAAAAGGCTTATTTCCCTGGGGATAGCAGGGGTGGCGCTCATTTCTCATAGCTGTTGTTGGAGGGTGCCATAATTACAATAATAAAATCATCCTGCTTGCCAGAATGTCCCGAACCCGATGCTGTCATTTCACAATAAAGAGAGACAACAGCGGTAGAAGAAAGGCTGCCGAAAAGGCAGGGGTTCAGACACACTGGCTGTCATTCTGGGACCATCATCTACAAGACATGACAAGCCATAAAGCAGCGACTTGTTAAACTAAAAATAAATATATTAAAAGATGCACCACCCTGCAATTAGAAACTCTTGGATAAAGTTACCAAGATGGCTGTATTATCTATTTAGGCAAGACACAGAGATTTTGCAAAAGCGGCCAACAAGTATATAGGACATGGAAAGGGGAGGAGAGAAACGAGCAGCCAATGAAACGGAAAGGGATTGGGACTTGGAATACAGTAAAGCTGAAGGATATCCCCCCCTTGCTTCTTCCTGGTATTTAACCCTCTCAGGTATCACAGGAGGCATTTTTAAAGAAGCTCTCTCAATCTATTTCAAGCTAACAGCCCCATTCCCTTCTCCCCGCCTCCCTCCCCCCAAGAACTCCACAATAAATCATTTCACTCCAGTCACTACTGTATGCCAGATGGATTTGAGGATATGGCAATCCAGCACAGTCTAGGAGCAGGAAAAGCTCTTTTACTCCCTCTTAGATTTAGGAATGCATCATCAAAACAACTGCCGAGGGCAAATGAAAAAGGAGTTAGCACAAACAAAGGTTGAAAAGAGAGGACTAGGTATAAAACTATTAAGAAAAATAAATAGCAAGAGTTTTCTACTAAACCATTAGCAAAACAATAATGACCAACTGAGTATGAGTGGCTGGGAAGAGAGGTGAGGCACTACTCATTTGGGGGGGAAAGTCGACTTAAAAACTCAAGTACTAAAAAAAAGTTTCCATTTCCTTATGAATGAAAGACCTGAAAGTGAAATTATAAAATTGGGAGGAGGAGGAATAAAAAGGGGGAACTTGCACTCATTTTCTGGTGGCAAGGGATGCATTGAGGAGGTCAAAAACAAAGTTTAAAGCGACATCTTTTTTTAGAGGTACTTTTTGAAATTGATGTTTTTAAGTAGATATATAAAGAGATACAATGGAAACGGATTAAAAAATGTTCCATCAGATTCGCAGTGGGGCGGGGGATGGGGAGAAGCAAATCTTCGCCCTCCCCTCCCCTAATTTTTTTTTTTTTTTTTTAACCATTCAAACTCCAATTTGGTAACAAACCTTTCCGCCCAAAGAAAATAAACCTACCAAGATTTCTACAGTCAACTCTGCCTCTGGGGAGTGTGGATCGTAGATTGCTGAGGAGAGCTGCCTCCTAGCCAATGGACCGTGTGATGAATTTTCAGGAAAGAGGAAAAAGAAGAGCGCAGCGGAGGGAGTTTCGGAGGGAAAGGAGGGAAGAGAATAGGGAGGGGAAAGGAGAAAAGCAGAAAAGTAAAGGTACAAAGAAATTGCCTTGAGTTCCCAACTTTAAAGAATATTTGGGTCAGGGAGGATGGGGGAAAAGGAAAAGGGGAAAAGATAGTTTGAGCAGAGAAGGAACTCGGGAGAGAAGAGGACGATAAGAGGAAGTTTGGAAGCACCGGGCACCTCCAAACTTCAGACACTCAAGAATTAAACGCAGCACTTACTTTCCGAATAGTAGGGCATGTCTATTTTGTAAACCTCTTTGGCATAGTACTCCTCGTCGCTCCTCTCCCTCTCGCAAGCTGCTGCCCTCCGGTTGGCTTTCTCCTGGAGCAAGTCCCTGGTACTGTTGTAAATGGAGATCACCTCCGGGGGGACCTCCTCGGGTTCGGGGTACTCTTCAGGGGGGCTGGTAAGCTTCAGCTTGCTGAGGATCTGGCCCCGAATCGCCTCGATCCTCTTGCGCATGAACTGATCCATGTCGAGTGTACTGCAGGTAGAGAGGCTCAGCGCCACGGTGACCAGATCCAGGGTCAGGAAAACGCTTAGGAGATAGTAGTGCATCTTTTTTTTTTTTTTTTTTTAAAGAATCGGAAGGGGGAGTTATAAAGGGAGGGGGTCTTTAAAATGGAAAATAGATGAAGATTTAAGGAGAAAAATCAAATCAAGCACGTAACTTGGCAAAGCAAAAATATTGACCAAATGACCTTTTTCAAATTGTCTAAAAAAAAGAAAATGTGAGTCTTCAGAAGAGTGGCAACATAAATAGGGGCTGGGTAGTTGGGTGAGTTAGGGAGAATTCTGAATTTTTCTTTTTTTTCCTTTTTCTTTTCTTTTTTTTTTCTGTTTTCTTTTCCTTTTTCTTTTTCTTTCTTTTTTTTCTTTTGGTGGGGCGAGGGCAACGGGATGGGAAAAAAGAAGGGAAAAGTCTCTTAGGCAGAAATCATCGAGCTGAAGGACGAGGGGTTCAGTGTATCAGTGTCCAGCCCGGAGGGGCGAACCTGAACTCGTCTCCTGCTGCCAAAGTGAGGAGAGATGGGGAGGCCCCAGAGTTGGCAACTAGCAACCCGACCGAGAGGGGTGCGCCGGGATGCTGGGGGTGTGGGAAGGAGAAAGAGGGATGAAAAATTAAAAAAAAAAAAAAAGGTAGGGAACAAGCGGCAGCTCTCCCCACTTCCACTGCGGGCGCCGATGTCTCTGGGAGAGAAGATACACACCGAGGCTGCAGGAGTAGCCGAGAATCGCACACGTGTGTGTGTGTGTGTGTGTGTGTGTGTGTGTGGTGTGAGCGCGCGCGTGTCTGTGTGTATGTGTGTGTGTGTGTGTGTGTGTGTGTGTGTGTGTGTGTGTGTGTGTGTGTTGGGGGAGAGCCCAGAACACCGAGGGGAGGCGGGGTGCACTCCGCTTCCCACCCCGCTCTATCCTAGTCCGTAGCGGGCAGCAAAGGCGGCGACGATCTTCGCTCCGGGTGCCGCAAGCTGTTGCATGCACCCCGGGCAGCGTGCACCAACCCGGCCTGGGTTACTTCTTGGAGCTGCAGCCGCCTCCTCCTTCTCCTCCTCCTCCTTCTGCTCCTCCAAACCAAACTGTAACCCAGCTACAAACAAGCCACTGCCCCGGCCGCCGCCGCCAACGCTGCCTTCGCCGCCGCCGCCGCCGCCGCCGTCTTCTCCTCCTGGCTGTCCGCAAAGACAGCGGCTTGGAAGTACTGGTTGGGGAGATGCTTTATTCCTAAGGGGGGTGGGGGTTGTTTTCGGTGGGTTCCTTGCTTTTTCCTTTGGATTCCCACCTCCCCCTTTCCCCAACCTCTCTCCGTCTTTGGCTCGCTTGACCAGTCTTCCCTGTGTTATTTTCGAGCACTTGCCACCCGGAAAGTCAAAGAATCTCTCCCGCTTTCTTTTCTCTCCTTTTCTATCAGACAACCCTTTGGTTCCTTTCCTGAATGGATTGGAAGACCGTTATACTCTGTTCTCCATTTCTCTCTCTCTCTCTCTCTCTCTCTCTCTCTCTCTCTCTCTCTCTCTCTCTCTCTCTCTCTCTCTCTCTCTCTCTCTCTCTCTCTCTCTCTCTCTCTCTCTCTCCTCCCCCTCTCTCTCCCTCTCCCTTCTCTCTTCCAGCTCAGCTCAGAGGGAAACTTTTGCCAGCAGATAACATCACGATCTTGCCGGGGAAGGGAGATTTATAAGTTCTCCTTGAACCACGTGTTTGCCTCCAACAAAGTGACGTGCTGGGATTGCAGTCTGAAGTCCTCCCGTTTTTTTTTTTTTTCTTGTTTTTTTTTTTCTCCTCCTTACCCCCAGCTATTGAGTCTCTCAGAGGCGCTGATGGGGTGTGGGATTGAAGGAGGAAGGGATAAGTATGAGTATAGAAGCTCTTACAAAAATGATTAACTGCATTTACTTTATAAAGTTACTTTAGGCGGTTCTTCTGGAAGGTTAGGCTTGCATATACCCTACATTCATTATACCTTCTTTCTGAAAGCTAGGGACTTCATAGTTTCAAATTTAAGTCCTTCATCCTCATGGCAAAATATGTTTCTATGTTATGCACATGTATGTATAAACATATACACATATTTGTACACACACACACAAAGAGACACTTCACCTTTTATCTGCTCTATATTCAATCTCCCAGCTTTTCCAACTTGCTCACCTAGGGCACACCTAAAGAAAGTCCTGTCTTCACCTATCTCAAATTCTAGATTCTGGATGACTCTCATTCTCTTCAGTTGTTGTTTAATCCACTATTTAGCTCCCTCTTCACCTCCTCCTGTGGTCAAGGAGTTTGTCCTTCAGGTTTTTGTTTTGTTTTGCTTTTCCCTATGATCATTCATCTGGTGTCTTGAGTTCTAACTTTGCTATCTCCTGAAAGGAGATTGAGTTCTAACTTAGCTATCTCCTATCTACACACACCTTATAATGTTCTACCTTAGTCTCCTCTTTTGAAGAAATGAAAGATAAAATTCTGCCAGTTAACTTTGTTCTTTTCTTTTCCTTTTTACTAATTAGATGATAATTAAAGAGGTCAATCTGGTAGGAAGGGCTCCAACACTTAGGAAGGTTAACTATCCCATTCTCTGAAAAATAATGCTTTCCTTCCTTGCAACACAGAAAAACCACAGGGCACTAGTCACAGCTTTTAGAATTCAAGTTCTAGATATGAATAGGGTTCTGAAGGACATGTGACCAAAGTAGCCAGTAAGCTAAGGGAGATCCTGCCACCACCCTGTAACCAAAACAAAAAAATAACAGAGAGGAGACTGAGATCGGTAGGCAGTTCAAGAGAGGCAACCAAGAAACAATAATCCTTTCAGTATGTTAAGGTCATAAGGCTTTAAAATGTGAGTAGTTGCTTTGGGAAAAGGGGGTCTATTTTGGCACTGGCAATAATGTTTTGTGACCACACAATCAATCAACAAGCATGGATTAAATATCTAGTACATGGGCAAGAGTACTAAAGTTGGAGTCAGAAAGACTATTTGAATATTCCTCAGGCACTAGCTGTAAGACCTTAGGTAAGTCATTAATTTCTCTCAATTTCTGTTACTTCTGTCAACTTCTGTAAAATAGGGAAGTTAATAGCACCTGTCAGGATAGGGCTGAGAGTAAAGTCCTTTAGTAAAACAGGGGTGAGGGTGCTTCATCTTGTTGTTACCTACTCCCTGCTGGGAAGCCCAGTAAATCAGAGGGCCGGGAGCAGTAGAGAAAAGAAGTATGGCAACCATCCTGGAGATATTTTATGAAAGAAAGACTCCACAACCTATAAGCAGATTCTCATCTATTGGTTCAGAACCTCTCATTGAGAGATCTCTTTTCTTTCTATTAAACCAATCTCTATTTCTCAGTCTCAGAGTGAAAATACCACATTTATTTTCTGAAGAAAATTGTATCTAAATTCATGGCTCCGTGGCTATTTCAACCTCTATAATTTTCAGGTAACAGTCATAGGATATTGACTTCTTCATTTTCTGAATAAAATGAGGAAACCATCAAGCTGAGTAAAGATAAATGAAAAACAATGACATTTAGTTTCACTTGTGAATACTTGCTCATTATTACCAATAGGGAGACATCTACTGAAAAGATCCCTGGTATCCAAAAGTGTTTTTTCCAAAATTGGTAACTCAATTAAATTAGATAAAGCATATAATGAGGTACTATCTCATTCATTTATTTCATCTGTTGAAAAGGTTAATATTAAAAATAAATGGAGTGCCCCATCATTTAATTGTTTTTATTAAGTACCCACTCTTGTCCACCATCTTCATTCCATCTGATCCCAGTCCCTGAATCTCTTGACCCTGATATGCAATTTGTGCCTTGCCTTTCTTGGAGCTCTAGACAACTTCCCAGCTCTCTCTTTATCATGCCCTTATTTAGTTTCCCTTCCCTTCACTTCCAGTATCCTTCTCCCACATTAAAATACAAGTTCCTGGATGGAAGTGACTGCCTTGCTTGTTTCTATAAGTATCCCCAGTGTTTAAAACAGTACCTGGCACACAGTAAGCATTTAATAAATGTATCTATAACAATGGCTTTCAGTGTCACCTCCTCCCCCCAACTTTGCTTGTGGTTTGCTGAGTATCCAGGTAGAAAAAAATCCAATGACCATGGATGTATCTGTGTCCACAGAAAGAATTAGAAAATACCCAGAGTAGGATGCTAGCTTACCATTAAAATCCTGAAAAACAGTAAAGATTTAAATCTCTTGTAACTTAACTTGAAACTGAATTCTTTGTTTTCCACATCAGAGTGCAGGAGGTTGCAGCTGTTTCAGCCACTAACTTTAGCCTACTCATTAAATGGTACCATTCACTTAGGTCTTCTGGAATTCCTACAACAAACTAATCAAATGTTTGATGTCAAAACAAATACTTATTGCTATTTTTCAGCATTAACCTTATGGATCTGGGAGGGAGAGGAGCTGGTGAACTGATGGGTGCTTCTTAATGCTAACAAAAGATCAATTTCATTTGTAATCCCATAGTGATTTTAAAGAGATTGGGGGGGAAATTATTAAACTACTGAACTAATTAAATTTTCTTATAGATCTTGTCATCTAAAAAATGCAAAAGACTAGAGATAATCCTTTAAAGTGAGAAGACAAAAAAAATCAATCAATAAATATATATTAAGTGCCTACTATATACCAAACACTATGCAAAATACTAGGTAGTCTTAAATTCTTGCTTGAAAATTATCCTAATAATGCTAGTTTTAACATTTACATAGCACTTTAATGTTTACAAAGCATTATCTCATTTGATTCTATCTACTATTCCAAACTGCTTGTCAGTTGCTTAACTGAAAAGCATTTTCAAACCTACTGTATGCTGTAGGAAGAAAGTTCAGTTGAAGAACAATTAAAATATCACTATATTATCAATTTCCTATGCATTGCTATCTATAGGAAAACTTTTCAGCTTGTAGAATATTAAATTTAAAATGAAATTGTTTTTGTGATTTTTTTCCTTTTATGTGTGTGTTTGTGTGTGTGTGTGTGTGTGTGTGTGTGTGTGTGTGTGTGTGTGTGTGTGTGTGTGTGTGTGTATGGTCTAAATGTATGAGAAAAGTTATTTTTTCCCTAAGGTCACTATGACTAATTTTATAGGGGGGAAAAAAAACAATTAAGAATCACAACAAGTTAAAAAAAATGACTTTTTCTTAGAAAAATGACATTCTGTTTACCATTTAAAAAATAAGATTATTTTATACATATAAGACTGTTTCATAAATAAATACTAGAATGTATTTCAATTCTATATTGCAGCCAATTAAAGGATGGTTAGAGTAGAATCAAATCAAAACCATTTATTATGTAACTACTATGTGCTACAAAGTGAAAATACCCCCCAAAAGGCAAATAGTCATCTCAGAGATTCTCTAGTCTAATAGGGGAAACAGTGGGGTAATATGAAAGATGGTAAGGAGGAAAGAAAGGGGCTAGAGGAAAAGGCAGGCCATAGGGACAGGGGACAGCAGGAAAGAACAGGCCTTTTAAAAAATAGGTTTAAGGATTTATAGGTAAGGTTGTGAAAGCTGGGTTGTGAGAGTCTGAGCAAGTGACTGCTACCCTTTAAAATTATGATTAGCTTGTTAGTAATTCTTCAGAAGTCTGAAAGTACTCTATTTCTTAATAAGAGGCTCATGGTGAATGGGATGTTCAAAACTGCCCCAACGGGGAAATCCTCACAATCCACAGAACATTTTCCCACTGAGAGACATATTAGCCTCTGGGCCCGAAGTTTTCCACTCATAGTCTACTAGTAAATTAGGTGAAGTGCATGAAAACAAAACCTGTAGCAAAGTATTTAGTACCATGACACATGAGTGTCAGGAGTAATAATAACTGATTATGGGAAAATAATCAAATCTTTTAAGGAGGTGGTGAGCAATGTATTATGGTCATATTCTCAATTACCCCCCTCTCCCTCTCTCTCACTTCTGAAGGTCAATAACCCATTTAGCAATACAAATATTTGACATTTGGTTGCTGGGAAAGAGAACAAGACTAAGAGTAGAGTCTTCACTGAAGAGAACTAAGAAGAGGGAGATGCAAGATAAGGTAAAAGGATTGGAAGAGGTAAATGATGCAAAGGAAAGCAGATCTGATATTTTCCCAAAAAATAGAAGTATGACTTTTGGAGTATGCAAACCCATTCCTCGGGTATACCTTTTTATTAGAGATAATAATATATGGGAATGCTTGGTGCATTTTATCTGCTACACCTTTCATTAGGATTTATAGATTGTGTAATATATTCTATTAACATAGTTGCCTTGGCACATACAGAGATATCATTTCATATCTTGTCTTTTTTTTTTCTGCCTAACAATTAGAGATCAAAGATATTGGAATTATTGTTCCACCTAAAAACAAAAGCTTAGAGCAATCCTTATATAAAAGAGAAAACTGACCATTCAGAGAAGAGAACAACCTTTATATTGATGATTCGTTATTTTAGAGGCCACTTGATTCAGATCACCCAAGGAACATAGGAAGCCCTCAAGCAAGGAAAAGGAAAGAAGTTAGCAAGTAGAATCCAACTAAACATATCATAAGATCCTAGATTTAGAACTAGATGGAATGTAAATATTATTTGGTACCAGCCAGCATTTTACACAGAATAACCAAAGCTCAGAAAAAATGAAAGTTACCTGCTCCCATTCAAATGCAAGATTTGAATCCAGGTTTTCTGGCTATATATCCTCTCCCCTAACTACTTATTGGGGTGCCAGTGATACTCCCATACTGCTCATCACTCTGCTACACTAATTTCCAGGTCTTCACTCATCAAAGTACTTACCAGTAAAGAATATACTCCAGGTTTGCTATTAGAAGGCCCAAAGTGCTTCTATGAGCCTTCAGATTATGTTAACACTGGTCACTATTTTCCTCTCTACTTGTCCCATTAACTTAAAACTGTTACAAATAATATGCTAAATTATTATTTCCATATTAGGTAAAAATGTTTTGTCAAAAATGTTTGTGGCAGCCCTTTTTGAGGTGGCAAGAAACTGGAAACTGAAAGGATATCTGTCAGTTGGAAAATGGCTGAATAAGTTATGGTATATACATGTTATTGAATATTATTGTTCTATAAAAGACAATCAGCAGGATGATTTCAGAGAGGCTTACATGAATCGATGTTAAGTGAAATGAGCAGAACCAAGAGATCATTGTACACGGCAACAAGATTATATGATCAATTCTGGTAGACATGGCATTCTTCAACCATAAGGTGATTCAGACCAATGGTCTTGTGATAAAGAGAGCCATCTACACCCAGAGAGAAGACTATGGGGACTGAGTGTGGGTCACAACAAAGCATTTTCACTCTTTTTGTTGTTGTTTGCTTGTATTCTATTTTCTTTCTCATTTTTTCTGGTTTGATTTGATTTTTCTCCTGCAGCAAAATAACTGTATTAATATGTATATATATATATTGGATTTAACCTATTTCTACCATGTTTAATATATATTGGACTATTTGCCATCTAGGGGAGGAGTAGGGGAAAGGGGAAAAATTGGAACACAAGGTTTTGCAAGGCTTAATGTTAAAGAATTATCTATGCATACATTTTGAAAAATAAAAAGATTTAATTAAAAAAAAAGAATTTTAATGAATAGTTTAACTTTTTCTCAAATTCCTTTTCCTGTATTTTGGTTTATTCAACTAAAAAAATTTTTTGCACCTTCCAAATTCAGTTTCTCCTTTATAATAAGACCCTATCTTCTCAATAAAATTAAACAATCTTAATTGTAGATTGTTTTAATCCCAAAGTATTTTATATTTCATTTACACTTTCTCTGTACGTTTCTCAACAAAACATAATCTGCTTGAAGACAGAATTGGGTTGTTATTGTTATTTTTGCGCTTATTTGTCTCCAGTCTGGAATACAATACTAAATATTTGATAAATTGAAATTAAAACAAATTATAAATATAACAGTGAAATAAGTCAATTTCTTATTAAATGGAGTTTACTTTTTAAAATTTTACTTTATATATTTTCTACGGTATTTAAATTCTTATTGCCTAAGAGTTCTAATTCTGCCATTGATTGAAAAGGATCTATACCTATGATTTCTTACTTTTGCACTATTTCAGGACATGGTATAAAGATGGAAAGATTCAATGATGAACTTTTGCTTGGGATGATGAATGCAAAACATTTATTTTCCAATTATTTTGACATCATCTTGCTATGTTAGAGATATTGTACTCAGACAACACCTTCCTGACCATCTCAAGATAAATGGTAACGAATTATAGTAAGATGGAAACTTAGATTGAGAGTAATATATTGGCAATTTCTCCCCCCTCATAATTCCTTGTGCTAAAGATACTACAAAAACTGCTACCTTTATTACACTTTTAAAACATCCTTTTTTTTTTCTTGCATCTTTTAGAATAAATGTAAATCTGGGTCAAAACAAAGACAGGAAAGGAGAAAATTCCTGAAGATTCTTGATATTCATGTGTAAAACATCTTGGAGAAGGTAGAGGTGGATGAAGCCAGAAAGAGGCTTATCAAGAGTTTGCAAGTGTCAACTAAGTGGGAAATAGGTACTAACGGCAGTATCATTAAATTTTAGAAAACAAGCAACCAATTAAGATTCCAAAAAGCAAAATCAGACTCTTTCCCCTTCCCATTTTAGTGCTGGTACAGAAAAAGAACAGAGTGTTTTTGTTTGTCATTTGGTGCTTTCAGCTCCCCATAATGCTGTCTTTTTACATGTTGATCTTTCCTTTTTAAACAGTAACTGCTTCACAAAACCAGGGACACCTGGGAAGTTACTTCACAATATTGAAAAGACTTATGTTTCCTGTTTTAAAAAAATGATGGGGTTGGGATTTCTACAATTTGTGGCCTCTTTATATTGTTTTTGGTTATAGCCAAATATGAAATACAAAGAGAATAATTTTCCCAAATGGCTTGGCCAGCAATTTTCAGAAAGGATGCTAAGGATTTAATCTCAAACAAATAAACCGAAAAAGTGACATTACCAAATTCAGAAGCCCCTACTCTAGCATGATACACAAAAATCCCAAGACACCTGGCCAAATGTTTTGATATAGCTATTAGGGATAATTACACAAATTCTTTGCTTCAAAGAGCACTTCATCTTTCACAGTGGAATGGCTAAGGTTTTACCTGAACAAGGTAAATACCTGAATTGCTGCAGCACAGCCAGTTTTAGCAATGCATCTTACCAACTGAAAGCTGACCTGCTGAGTGTGAAGAAACTGGCCATTCATAGGTTTGGGGGAAAACAGTTGATTCAATGACAGCTTAAATCATGCCACCTAGAGGAAAAAAGTGATAGGCTCTACAGTGTAACATTATTATTTAAAAAGACCCACAAACCAAACTGTATGTATTTTATCATTGCTAGTTTACAAAATTTGTAATGTCAAAATTATTCCTAGTGTTATTTTTGGTTTAAATCTTAGATTTCAGTGGGAAAGAAAATTTCTTATGTGAAAATCTCTTCAACTGATGCAGGGTAACAACACAGAAGTATTATGAGGTTTATAGATCATGGGGTCGTAGATTAAGAGCTTGAAGGGAATATAGAGACAATCTAATCTAACACTATGTAGATAGACAGAAAAATAGATAGATAAATATATTTCAATATAATTGATTTCTTTTTGTATGTATTTTATTTTACAAATTTAAAAACATTATTATGAGAAGAGGTCCCTAAGCTTCACTGGACTGCCAAAGTAATTCATCTCTCCTTTTCTCTCTCTCTCACCCTCCCTCCACCCACCCCCCTCTCTCTCATATGCCAAGGTCTGTGCTAAACACAATAATATAAAAAAGCCATCAAGGACTATTTATCCGTGTGAGTATTTGTATGTATATGTGTGTATACACACACACATAAAAAAAGGGGAGACAACAAATTCATAGAAAACAAGTTATATACAAGATAAAATCAAATATTTAAGAGGGGGAAAACACTAGCATTGAGTGGTTAGGGAAGGATTTTGGATTAAAATTGGATTTTAATTGGGATTTGATGAAAGAAATCATTTAAGAACATTCTAAGCTTGGGGTACAGTTAGTAAAAAGTCCAGAGCAAAGAAATGAAGGATTTTGTTCTTGGAACAGCAAGGAATCTTGTGTTATATTAAGCAGAATGTGGAGGAGGTATGATGTAAGATGTTAAAGGTGTGGGGGGGGCAGTTTTATATAGCTTTGGACACCTAGGGTTTTGCATTTGATCCTGGAGATGACAGAGAGGTACTGGTGGTCAGAGAAAAAGGGGAGAGGGGCAGATGCTGGGGGTGGGGTAGACTATCATGTTTGGGCCTGCATATTAGGAAAAATATTTTTGGAGTCTATATGGAGGAAAGATTGGAGAGGGGAGAGGTTTGAAGCAGACATCCCCATCAGCAAGTTATTAAACTAGTTCAGGCATAGGTAATGAGGACTTGTACAGGGTGTGGGGAGTAACAATAGGAGAGAAGAGGATACATTTGAGAGATGCTGGAAAAGTGAAATCACTAAACAGATTAGATATAAGCCAGCGGAGGAGAAGATAGTATGACTTTGAGGTTATAAATCCAGGGGATTGGAAATATGGTGGGACCCTCAAAGGAAGTTTGGAGGGAGTTGAGGGTAGGGAATTAGGAAATTGAGAGGTTAAATGAGTTGCATAAAGTCACACAAATAGTGAGCAACAGAGCTGGAATTTGAACACAGGTTCTCTGGCTCCATATTAAATATTCCTTTCATTCAACTACACTTAGAAAACTAAAAATACTTATACAACCAGTACTGCAAGGACTTAATCTAGCCACCAAATCACACAATTTAATTTCTGTATGCAGTAGAAAAAACTCATACAAAGAACACAGGCCTGTCTCAATGATAAGTTATTTGAATATTATATTTAAAATGATCTCCAAAGCTTGGAATATCCTTTTTTGACAGAGAATAAACTTTAACATGAATGAGTAAAATAGACAGAATAAGGGGAAAAAAAGCTTGTTACCTAAATTCTTAATAGCAAAAAACTTTATTGTTTTAATCTGCATAGACTAAATTTAATTGGCAGTTCTTCAAATATTAACCTGCAATTTCAATGTTTTATTTTAGTACAATGCAAAAATAACAACTAAAGCTGGTAATTTTTCATTAGATAAATGCACATCACTGCAGTAATGATAGTAATTAGCTTTATATCAGAACTCCCAGAAAATTCAATTGTATTACTTTGGTGATATAAATATAGATGATGATCTGGTGAAATAAGACTTCAAAAGATGGCTATATAATGATTACTAGCTTATAACATAGGAAGTGTGGTGGCATAAATTGTCCTAAATTGTAAATTTGTACAATAAAAGGTTGTTTTCTTATTTACAAAGTCTGTGTTCCACTTGCTTATCCTTGCTTGTTCTGTTGGCCATAAAATCAGGTCATCTGAAGGATGGTACTAAGTGATATATACATATAGGTGTGTATATGCATATTTTTATGTTTATAGATGCATCTGTCTATACATGTTTGTCTGTCTGTATGTGTATATTTCTCAGAGTAAGCAAAGGAAATATCAGGTCTCTCTAAACTAATACACAGAATTCTTGACACTATATTAGTATTTGAGGATGCTCTGAATTTTATACTTAATTGCACTCTGTATTTTTTGCATGAGGAAACAGGCTTGTTGAGGTGGAAGGAGCAAGATTCACACCCACATTCTATTCTCCAAATAAAGCACATTTTCCTATTAGAGCTCTTTTGGTCAAAATCTGGAAATTTTTGGAACTCTTGAGAAAGGCCAGATTTGGCAAGAACTGCTTTTGTTTTTTGGAACTTCAGTTCCAAGACTGTTCAATGTGCCTTTCTATTCCCACAGTATCCTCAGAAGTGATTTTTTTTTTTTTTTTTTTTTTTTTTTTTTTTTGTGGGGGAGGGATTGGGTCTGGTGAAGTAATAGTATTGCTTTTTCTATTCAAGAGCACTAGAAAGTCAAGAAGATCTGGAGTTCAAATCCTGACTCAGATATAAGTTGTATGTCTTTTGTCTTCTCACTACCTCAATGAAGGACTTAAGACAAAATGGACTCTAAGGTCTCTCCTAGTCCTCAGTGATGATCTTGTGACCTTCCCAGTAGAATCTTAAAATTGAACATGCCCCAAACAGAGCCTATGTTTTTCCCTAAGTAGACTATTTCTCCTTATTTCTGTCCCATACTACCGATTCTTCCAGTTGCCTATGACCAGATCTTTTGACCTGAAAGATGAAACAAGTTGTGTCAAATATAACTCCTGTTAGTTACCAAGTCCCATCAATTTGTGCCTCTATACTTTTTCCCATTCTGTACATCTTCTTGTCTATTTCCTTTGCTAGGAAATAGGTAGAGAGGTCTTCAATACTACCTTTCTGAAATACAAGTCTGAACATTTTCAGTCCCTCTATTGACAATAGAATTCCTAATGACTAGATTTGATTAGGTTTTCCTGCTTAAAGCCCTTCAGAAGCCCCTTCTTGCCTACTGAGTCAAACATTCCTTATCTAGATATTCAGGGCATCCACAATCTGGCACCCCACTCCCTACCTTTTTACCACATCAGACCCTACCACCTAACCATAAGTAGCATCATGCTTCAAACTGGATTAGAAACCAATCATTGTGTATATATGTCAATTAAATTCAAATATTTATCTAGCATTTATGTTCAAGACACTGTTCAAGGTTATGGGTGTACAAAGGCAAAAACCAAGACAGTTTTTGCACCTAAGTTGCCACTGGAGAATTGCCATATACATACACATATCTATATGTATGCGACATGTCCCATGCTGAAGGCTATTAATTGTCCCATGTATAGAACAATTAGTAAAGGTTTCACAGGAGATGATACTACCTAACCTGATTTTTGAAGAAAGGTAAGAACACTGGAGGCAAGATCATTTTCCTGGATTTCTCTCTTTATTAATGCTGTTCTCTATAACTAGTGTACTCTTCTCTATTTGTATCTTCAAAATCCTATCCTTCAAAACTCATCTCCAATATTACAACTTCTATAGTTTCTTTATATTCCAAACACACTATATTCTCCCCCACTTTTATAATAGTACATTCGGAATTATGGTTATTGTACAAAAACATTGTCTAGTATGTGTATAGTTTGTATTTTCTTAACAAACTCTCCATTGCCTCCATGCGCTACAGGGACAAATGTCTTAATTACCTCAATTATTTCCCTAGGGTCTTATCATAATACTTATATATAGGTGATTCAAAAATAGTTTACAAGAATGAAATTGCCTTTCCCATATTAATTACATAACTGATTATACAAAATATAAAATCATTTATGTACTTATAAGTCAATTTCTATTACTGTATCTCCTGTATCAACTTTTAAGTGGTCAAGGGTGAGAAAAAGGGATAAATTAAATGTTAAAGTCCCAAAAATAAAGGTCAAAAGGTTGCCTTCTTCATAAATGATGAAAAATTTAAAAGCAGCTTTAAATTATTTTTTTGTTTTTTGATTCAATGACTTATAAAGAGTCCTGATAT
Source organism: Sminthopsis crassicaudata (assembly GCF_048593235.1). Lineage (NCBI taxonomy): Eukaryota > Metazoa > Chordata > Mammalia > Dasyuromorphia > Dasyuridae > Sminthopsis > Sminthopsis crassicaudata. The sequence goes on along the minus strand of NC_133620.1, from coordinate 115,038,377 downwards.
ATTTTCCCCCCTTCAAGACTTAGACTTGATTTTTCAGGTTGACTGAGTAATTTCTTGGTCACTATCAAAAATTTCTTATTACCCAATTGTCCCTAGTTTTTGATAAAATAAATAAATAAAATTTTAAAATAAATATCTAAAATCAAATCAGAGGAAGGGGAACCACCTTCCAAGCACTATTCAGTAGTGATTTGAGATTTCAAAAAATTACTTTATCTGAAGGAAAAAAGGAACACATGGGAGACAACCTCAAATTACAGTCAGTGATAACTCTCCATTTTATTTTTTGACCAATTTAAAAAATACAAAGGTTTCATTTGTAATTTACCTATGGCAAAAATTCCTGGGGAAACCTAATGTATACAAACATCTTGTTCTAAAAATGACACAAAATAATAAACATCACTACCACTGCCATCAATGCCAGATGTAAATATGGAATCTATAATTCCCTTCACAACTACATATATGAAATCAATTTCCTTCTTATTTAAAGGAAAATATTGGTGTGGTAAATTGTCTCTACTTACAGACCACAGACAATACTTACCTTGAATCCTAGAAGGATGCAGTTTTGTATCTGCAACACATTAAGGGAACACATTTTGAACAAAACTAAACATCATCATTTAGAAAAGTTACTGAGATTGTGTTGGTACTGTACAATGTTTCAGCCACTGCTGTGTCTGGCTGTTTCACTGCAGTTTTGAGAGTTGAGGTCAATCCATTGCTTCTATCAATTCCAAGCTGGGCGATGAATTGACTTAAGGCCAAATTCTGGTTCTGCAAGAGCAAAGAGGCAACCCCCAAGCAGCTCAAGGATGGATCAACAGCTGCAGAGGCCACCCACGCATTGGGACACAGCTCTCAGCTGTCTCTCCATTCAGAACTCCAGTTGGGCCTGACCCCATACAAATGTGGTGTTCCCGCTTTGATATTTATGAACCGATTACATTAGAAATGCAGTGTAATGATCCAGGGGTTGGAGAAAATGTTATTTATACAAATGTGGTTAACACCTCATCACTTAAAGCTAAGTTAATATTGTTCATTGTGCTTTTTGTTTTCTGGGGTTTCTCTTGCCCCAAAATGCAACCCACATTTGGATTCCCTGTATGATAAAGAGTGTGACGGACAGAATGAAGCTGTTGGACAACATGAGGCCCACAAGTGAGACCGCCTCTCAGAAGACCTAAATAACTGTGCTTTGATTCAAGTACAATGTTGACATGAGGATCCAGTGGCTTGGAAAGTAATCTAGAGGTCATAGGTCTATTATCTGTTGCCTGGTAGCTCCTATTTTGCACTGTTTCTGCTGGAATAGAGAGAAAATTTTAGATTTAGCTTAGTGCTTCTATGAATGTACAAGAAAGGTGATATTTAAATAAATTTCTAGGGTTCTTCTAGTTTAACTTTGTATGATTTTAGTTAAATGCTGTACAACATGGAAATAATGAATCCTAAACTGAGGAAATGATTAAAAAATAATTAGTAAAAAAATTTAAATACCCCTCCCCCTTCAATATAAATTATAGAAGACCTTAAGTGTGAATACAACTAATAAAGTTGTACTAATTTTCATTATTGTTCCCTGAAATTCCATAAGGCTTAAAAAATTTTAATGGCACAAAAATTCATTTTTTGTATATAAAAAATCCAATTTCTAACTGCATTTTTCACTATATTTTTAACAAAGACACTTAGTTACATTACCCTGTGAGGTAGACAGTGCAAATATTATCCCCATTTTACAGGTGTGGAAACTGCTTCAGAAAGGTTAGATGATCTGCTTATGGTGACATGTTTAGCAAAGTATTGGAGCCTCTAGTCTCTGCTCCCCAAGTTCATTACTCTTTCCATCATTCTACTTTGCCTTTAAAATATTTCAATCAAAAATTTGCTTATGCAAACATAAGCAAAAGAAAGTTAAATGTATATTACTGACTTCATATTTTCACAAACTTTGACTACATGGGATTAAAATGAAGAATTCATTCAAGAAAATTCAAGAAAAATTCAAACATATGTCAAATTTACATTTGTGATAGTTAATTAGTAGAAATGAAGGAGAGAGAAATCAAGGCAAATCACAATGAAAGGAATCCCTTGTATTCTGACGCAGAGTCCATATCTAAGCATGAATATTTTAAACTATAGGCAGTCTCAAGGACCACCCTGGGGTGCGACCAGGAGGAAAAATTTCAAACAAAAAGTACAAAAGGGAAAAAAGAAAAAAAAAAAAAACAATTTTAAAGATTTCTCCAGAAGTATTATATATAACAGCTATTATTAAGTCATATCTGAATGCTTCACCCAATTGAACAGCTGATAGGGAAAAATCCTTCAATCCTCAAAAAAAAAAAAAAAAAAAAAACAGACAATGTCAACTACTGCCCATTGCAGTAATGATTTGCTTAAGATGTGGAATGAAAGGAAAAAGAGAGATACAATCATAGAAATGGCAAGACATAATTCATTGATAGAAGGCTGATGCTTATAACAACTAAATAGGAATTTTTGTAGGTTTCTACAAATTTTCTAGCTATAAAAAATGTTGAATGCTATAATTAGCTAGAATATATAATACTTAGTCTTTAATGTCACTTTTTTAGCTAAAGTTATCATTCACTTAAAAAACTTCAGAACATACCATTTCTAAAGCTGGCTAGAATATCCAGGCCCATCAGAATTTCAACTTCAGAAAAGTTCACTCTTTTGGAGTAAAGTATAACAGATTTTAAGATCAAGAGTGAAACTCACAGGGCCTACCTCTGCCTTGAATAGTCAGTAAGATTCATCTACCCAGCTGGCCATAATTCAGACTCCTGTTTTCTTGGGGAGGGAATGAGAGAGCTTTTTGTAGGCACAGAATGGTTCTCTCTTCAGTTTCAAAATTTAGTCTTACTGCCAATTCACCTCAAATAGTCTCTCATAATATCTGCAGGCCCTAAAATACTCTCTCTATCTATAACTAACATGCAATATGGAGACATGTGCCAATCATACTGACAAATAAAGTATGATAGAGCAAAAAATGAATTTTAAATCCTCAATTAAGAACATCCCCAAAGTAAGGTTAACATATATGGAAAAGGTTCATAGGTCATATTTATTCATTATAGTCCTTGACAATCTGCTCTATCTCAGTAATCCTGATTCAAGTATAGAGCAAATCCCACTATAACAAATATGATTCCAATAAAAAGCTCCCTTTAAACAACCCCACCCCCCAAAAAATAAAAAAAAAACTTTCCAAGTTCCAGGAGATGGCCTATTTATTTCATGCAATCTGACATAACTGCAATAGAAATTAAAACTTGGGTCAAGGGATTTTTAAAAAAAGAAAAAAATTATAGTTAATGACTCTGGAAAACAAATGAGGTTGATTTTGGTCTTATATAAGCATTATGATATAGTGTAGAACATTAAATTCTGGGTCAGAGGACCTGAATTGATCTTTCAGCTCTTAACACTAAATAACTCTTGTGACCGTGAGAAAGTGATCTAATATCTCCGGACCTGTTTCCTCATCTATAAATTAAAAGGGTTACATAATCTTCTTTTTGATTTAAACCTATGATTTCATCAATGTAGAGAACTCTTGGTGAAGAAAATTCCTCCAGCAAAAAATTTCAATAATTGTTCTGCAACTTTAAGTTGCTTAGGGCTAACTGCCCAGAGTCATACAGCTAGTATGTATTCAAGACAGAATTTCTAAACTTGAAACCATGTGTCCACCCACTATGCCATGTTACCTTTGAAGATGCTAATTTCACATACCATAACTTACTCTCACATTTGTATTCATTTAAGTATAACAAATCATTTTAAAATCCTTTCCAGGATGAAAAGAATGGATCTACATCTGATCTATTTGATGAAACATTTATATATTTTAAAAAGAACTTATGAAAGTATGTAAAAGCCATGATTTGGAACACAGAACAAAGGATGGGACTTGTAAAATGACTTGTAAAGGGGCAGCTAATTGGCGCACTGGAAAAAGCACCAGCCCTGAAGTTAGGAGGACCTGAGTTCAAATGTAATCTCAGACTCTTAACACTTCCTAGCTCTGACCCTGGGAAAATCACTTAACTCCAACAGCCTCAGCAAAAAAAAAAAAAAAGCTTGTCAAGACAGAACTGAGAGCCAATTAGATGTGTGATGAGTAATTTATATATTCTCAAGGATAGTGTGGATACAAAGGTGAATTTAAAAAAAAAAAAAAAAAAAAGTGCTTAGCTTAAAAAGCCCAGTAGATACTGTGATAACCTTCATATTCAAAGACAAATTATTTAGTATGAAACTTACTTTCCTTTTAAAAAAAAAAAAAAAAAAAAAAAAAAAAAAAATATATATATATATATATATATATATATACACATATATATTGTTTAAAATAGCCTATTTAATTTGTAACTTAAAATAGTGAAAAGTGGCAAAAATTCAGCAACACATATTCTCAAATATTTGCTATTTTATCAATATACACATGACAATTGTAAGGGAGTATAAAAGAGCCACTTTTAGATATTTTATGAAACAATGACAATCATATAGATTAAGTGAGGCAAATACAGGAAATCATAACCAATGTCTTAAGTTTTCCATGAAAGAAATATTAACACTGAATTTATTTTCTAGCACATATTTACAAAGAATTTATTTTTTGTTAACTATAAATGTTAATTATATCCAATCTAAAGATCTGGAAGTCTTTTATGAAATTTTGAATTTTTATCTGTGAAATCTGTTTTCAGGGACAGATCCTGTTATAAGTTACTACTGAGGGTTTAGATGGTGATCTTAAATTTTGTACTACACACATATATAAATGCATACATGTGTGTATGTATCCCAATTATTTTTGTAAATGATTTCAGGAAAGAGTATCTGATAGAATTCTTATTTCTAAACCTCGTATCTAAATTAGATTTTTCTATCTTCTGTATAGAGAGGAACTATGTATCAAGCAAACTGGTTCTTTTATCTCCCCAAAGAATGGCTCACTCAAGAGGATGATTAGGGATACGAATAAGCAAATTTTTAGAAAACAGAAACCAAGTGCAATTCACAGGCACGTCTAAATTTCAACATATTTATTGTTACTGTTATTTGTAAAGAAAAGTTTACACAAAATAAGTAAATATATGCAATGAAGAAAAATACCTATAAAAATGTGAGACTATTTAAAATATGTATTTAAGTTGGATAACACCTTTTTGATCATCCACAAAATTTAGCTCAGTCTTCTCAAGACCAACCATACTGTTGTAAAGTGACTGGTTAAGGATGATGGTTGAATTTACAGCCATGGCATATGGCTACAAACTACAGGTTTTTATGGATAGCCTTACCAATACACCAACTTACCAATGTGCCTCCTGATTTAATGTTCTACTTCATGCTAATGAAACTGTTCCTAATATATTTTTAATTTAAAAATTTGATTAACATTGGATTTGTAAGAAATTTGAAACTAAATTTAGTACACCAGTAATATAAACTGTATTGTCAAGTTTTTGTCTTTTTTTGATAGAGTAGAGAAATGGCTTAAGACCTGTTATATTTCATCTATACAAAGATTTCACAATATGGCAACTCCATCTTGATGAAGCCATACAATTTATAAGTAACTGCAAGTATTAGAGAAATGTCTGGGGCACTAAAAATTAAGTGACTTGTCTAAGGTCATATAACTAGTTATGTGCCAGAAAGAGAACTTGAACACACGTCTTAATTCTAAATCCTTAATCCTCTAACCATTATGCAACACTGCCTCTATTAATATAATTGGCTAATCTGCCATACTAGACTGTCAAAATGACTTACTCAAAACATATTTCTTGTCCAAAAAAGGCAAAACTATTTGGACTTCTGGGTTATTGTTTAAGAAGTTAACAATAATCAACTAACACTTTATACTGAAAATGCTTCTCTGTAAATATATAAGCAAAGGAATAAAAAGAATAATTTGAAAGTTATGGTTACTCTTTCTTCAAGTTTTATAATAACAAAAGAAATCAGCCTCTACTCTCATACAGACCTAAATAAATGCAAAATGTGATTCTAACATTATGATATTCAGATGAATAAATAATTGTTAACAATCTGCCACTGAAATGTGAGAAAATGGTTGTATAAGAGGGTAACTAAAGCATTTCCTATGGAAAGAAAAAATGCAGCCCATTTCATTCCTCCTCCCCATCAAAATGATTAATGATGACTTTGAATTCCTAATACATACAATTTTATAACATGGATGTAGATGGGAATAGCTAAAAAAAAAAATTGGTTCTATTTTCATTTCTTTTATGACATTCATTGTTAGGTTCATATTCATACCAAGCAATCTTTTGATAAATCTATACAAATACAGAAAACTCTCACTTTAGGTAAAACCTGTTCATGTATTTGGAATGTCTGTTTCATCTCATTTAGGACAGTTTATGTGTAAGTGGCCTATCAATTCTCCATTTTAAAAAGTAATTAAGAACTTAAGATCGTTAGCACCATAGTATATTTTGCTAAATTATCTCAAAGTTTCTAAGAATTAGAATCTGTTTCAAATTTGAGAGAATACAATTTCCAAATATTAATCCTCTCCCTTGCTTGCAAAGTTGCACTACTAGTATAACTTGGGAAAAGAAAACCACTTCAAAACAACTTTTGGTTGAACAAGAAACTAAAGCTCATTAGATTCTAGCATGTTAATATGATTTTCTACAGAATACTTGCTTATTTTAAGAGTTTAGTGGCAAGAGAATCCACGTACTTCAAGAATTAAAACAGGTTAATTAAAAAACAAAAACCTCTGGGTGATATAAAGAATGTAACACGACTGTCATGTGAATCTATATTAGGACTTCATAATTTTACTTATTAAATTCTAATTATGTTAATAGTGACAGTATGTTTGCTTATGTTATACTACCAGGATACCAGTCCCACAATTTAATATTTTAACTGATCAGAAGTGAGGATTAATGAATCTCGAGCTTTGGATATTCTGGGTGTATATGTGACTTTATGATAATAAATATCAAGATGTGTGCTAATGTGTCTTTAGATATTTAATATCTTTAACACTCAAATGAGCTTGAAAACAAACATTTCTGCTCCTAAGTTTGAGGGTTTTTTTGGAAAGATTACAGTATAGTATATTCCAGATCCAAGTTTACTATGGATAACAATGGAACTATTCTTAATGGGCAAAGATAGAGAATGGGATGAATTTTTAAAACTTGACCAAAGTTGCTAAATACTTCAAGGAACTTTGAATCTTCTGATTTAATTTCTTTTCTTTTCTTTTTTCTTTCTTTCTTTTTTTTTAATATTAGTTGTGATGATAAAAAAAAAAAAGAAATTAAATCAGAGGATTCAAACTCCCACTAAACCATTCATAAAGTATTACCTTGCACAAATGTTAAGCAAAATAGTATGAAAAAGTCATTATTAAAACTTACACTATTGTATTTTCCTTTATTAAGAGAACATCAATATCAACCTAGAGTAGCCCTATTTGGCCTATAAGCCAATTTATTTTTCATTACTAATATTTGTTAGTCAACATCATCCAAATTACTATTCTTTGTAGTAACTATCTATGTACAGCGAATTACATAAACATTTCCAATTTTATAATGTACATTGTTATAAGTCAAAACTATCCTTCCTTCCCCCAAACTAAACCAGATTAAAAAAAAAAAAAAAAAAAAAAAAAAAAGAGTATATTGCTTCCCTCCAAAAAACAACAAAAAATCCCAAACTTATCACCTACTCTTTAAGACTTGTTTGGTTTATTTTTTTTTTTTTTGCAAACCAAAACAATGGAAGTCCTGTCTCCAAATTAATTTCATATTTAAAATAAACCTAGAGAATACGAAAAAGCATTCTTCACCCTCATTTTTAAAAATTAAAATCCATGGCTCTCAAATTGAATCAATTATAATCAGAACTATAGATCTAATTATGTTTTATTACCTATATTTTCCCCTCAATCAAACTAAAAGAAGAATGATACTATATGCAAAAGACATTTATTCAAAAAAGCACACACACTAACTTGCAGAATCATAGAATTTATGTAGTAAACATTAATAAAAAAATTAAATATAAAACATCTTTATTACCAGCAGGTAACAATATTTTTAGGTATATTACTAATTTGGAAATGCAAGAACAGATCAAAACTCACAACTAATATTTAAACTTGTAACGAATTTGGCAAATTATGCCAAGAGGCACTGTTTTGAATATTGTTGAACTACCCTTTGGGGAAACTGCTAAAAATTGTAACTTTTGGAAAACAGTTTTGGATTTTGATGCAAAGAAAAAATTAAGTAAAGTGAATGAACAAACATGAAGCTCATGAAACTAAAGGCAGCTTGTTTTTTTCTTTAAACAGCATCTGCATTACCACCTCCATTTTGCAAAATTCAATTAGATGATAAACAATTTTATTCAGAAAAATAAATTTATCAGGAATCCCAATCTTCATGGTGTCATTTGTTGGTCACAGCACTTCATTCTGTGTTATCTAGTTCATCACTCTCTTTATCCCAGTCTTTCATTGTTGCTCCCATCATAAAGTCATCACGCAATATATTCCAGCCTGAGCCCTGCTCTGATTTCCCTTTGGCCTGGAAAAAGAAAAAAAGAATCATAACTGAAAAATATTAAACCCAAACCGTAAAACAAACTCTGTTCTACCTTACAATTTTTACAATAGAAGTGTAATGTAGACAAATTGTTGAAATTTGCCTTATTTGTATCCTATGACCACATATGTGCAAAAGAATTAAAAAAAAAAAAAAAGCCCATATGCTAGCAAAGCTTATTTTTAATTATCCAATAAAAGACATATGGAAACAAAACACTTATTTTTCATGAACTAAAGAGTCAGATCTAGTCATGGCTTCCTTTATCAAAGCCTCTTTTTTTGGCAATCAAAATAGACTTGTGATATCATTTATTAATCCCCAGGTGCTAATTCATTAGGAAAAAAAAATTCTGGCACATTATTTAAACAAAAATATGGAGTTAATAAAGTCTTTTTAATCTGGCTCAAATTAAATATTTACATATTTTTTTGATTTATGAATTAAATCTTTTGTAAATTATAACCTTACTACCTGGGTCAACCATAGAGCTATACGAATCAAAGATGTTTCCAAAGGAAGTGGGGGGGGGGGGGGGTAGTCATACTTAAAAAAAAAAAATCTACATATCAATATCAGTATGTTTCAAACTTGCTTCTGATCAATGATGAAGAAATTTGGAAACTACATCAATCTAAGATGAACAATGACAATATAATAAATGAAAGCAATTCCTCATCTTGTCTCTAACATTCAAAGGATACCTTATTACTGAAGCCAAGAAATCAAATGGACCATTTAGTGATACAATAGTACCACCTTGTGGTGTTATTTATGAAATACAATCTATCAAGAACTTGGTAAAAAAGAAAGGTCTATGAAGTTCTAAGACTATAATCCATATTAGGTATAAAGAAGATGCAAAAATTTTCTAGGCATGCAAATATATTTATAAATATCTTTAAAAATACACAGTCTTCTGAATTAATGTTGCATTTATATCCAAAACAGTTACTAAAAGACTTTTTTGTGGCAATTATTATATGAATGAAGCTCATTTATATATTCTAAAATTTTGTTCAGCTCTATATTAATAAATATAGGATTACGAATCTGACCGAATATATGAAGACTGGCAAATAAGAAAAAGTCCAAACTCTCTTTTTATATATTCTTCCTATGTAAAGATACATCCAATGAAATAGGATGTATCTATTTAAATTAATTAATTTAAATTCTATTGAATCTAGAAGATTTAACAGGGATATATTATTCCAAATACCAATTTCTCCAAACCAAATATAAAGACTACAAATGCTAACAGACAATGCCATGAGTAAAATAAAAATAATATTATGATTTGAAAGCAGTGATGAGAGAGCAACTATCAGGAGTCAGGAAGGCCTGGATTCAACAGCTGCTCCTGATATGCTGCTCACTAGGCAAGTCTCTTCTTTTTTTCACAGTGCTTCCAAGAAAGTTTCTAAAAAGTTTCAGAACAAGCATCTACTAGGAATAGAACAGGTTTCCCTCTGGATTTGGATCTCCTAACATTGATAAAAACAGAGCTCTGAACCCTTCCCCTACATATTGTTATTTGTTAAATTAATAAAAGAAAGAAGTCTCAGTTTTTAAAAAGAGGAAAAACAAATTATTACTATAAAACATGAAAAGAAACAATAAAGAAGAAATGAAAAAAAACTATCAGAAATAACGTAATAGAAAAAGAAATTGAATAAGCAATATTAACTCTCAAAGGAAGGAGAGGAAGATGGGGAAGGGAGGAGGATGATGTAAGTCAGAGGGATTTATAAGTTAAATTCATTAAACTTTCAAAAAGCAAGTAATTGAAATATTAAACAAACTGTTTGAAAAAAAAAAAAACAACAGGAAAAAGGAACCTTTCCAAACTCTAAAATAGATCGACTAACCAATCGACCGACAGACAGACAGATAGATAGATAAATATGGTCTTAAAATCTAAATGAGGGCTAGAAAAAAATTATACTCATATGCCTAATGAACATTGATGCAAAAGAAAATTCAGATAAAATATTCAAGAATGGGTAACAATTAAGCATAACTGGTTTAAGACAATAATTATAAACAAACTAAAATTTTACTGGTAATAAAACTGACAAATAGTTGCTTAAAAAAACTTTTTTGACAAAATCTAATGATCATTCTATCAAAAATAAACACCTTGGAGAAAAATGAAAATACAAATTTTTCTTTAACTTGACAGAATCTAGCTAACAACATGAGAAACAGTATTTATAATGCTGAAATCATGAAGATCCTTCTAAGAAGAAAAGGACTGGTAATTAATGAGCAAGGATGTCCATTATCACAACTATCTTTAAATATACATCTAGAAATGCTAAGTTTAGTGACAAGAATAAATAAAATGGAGGAAAGGAAACATAAGCAGAGAAGAAACAAAACTATCACTTTTTATGTTGCAGATCATATGATGTGGCAAACTCTGAAAATTGAATAATAAGCAAAGTTCCAGGGGGGAGAAACCATTGGCAATTTTGTATCTTACCAATGAAATCCAGCAACAAGAGAAAAAAAAACCATCCAAAATAAGTACATAATGGTAACATGCTTAGGAATTTACCTACTAAGATACAAAAGAACTGTATGAATAGTCATGAACCACTCTTAAAAAGAAAATACAGACCTAAATAATGTGAAAAATAATCATTTATGAATAGGCCAAACCAATGTAATAAAAATGACAATACTATCAAATTAATTTACTCAGTAATATATCAATCAAATTATCAAAGGAAATTAAATTCATCTGGAGGCACAAAAAGTCAAAAACTAGAAGGGAAATAATGAAAGAAAAAGCTGAAAAAAACCCAAGAATCTAAGATTAACATATCTCAAACTATAGCTAATCAAGTTGAGAAGTTGACATGGAACTGACTATATATATATATATATATATATATATATATATATATATATATATATATATATATATATATATATATATATATATATATATATATGTATATATATACTTGTCTAAAGTTCAACAAATCTAAAGGCTACTGCAATAAGGACTATTTGAAAAATATGCTGAGAAAAATGGAAATCAGCCTAACAGAATTTAAATATAATCTAACATCTCATATCATACACCAAGATAAAGCCCAAACAGATACATGACTTAGGCAAAATAATATTATAAACAAATTAGATGAGAAAAAAAAAAAAAAAAAAGATTCTGGGTAGAATTTAGAAACAAACAAGGAACCGAAAATCATAGAAGATAAAAGGTATGAATGTGATTATTTAAAAGGGTTTCTTTTTTGTTTGTTTGATGTGAAGGGGAGGAGATGGGCAATTAAAATTAGACAGAAGATGATAAGAAGGGAAAAAATCTTTGCAGCACTTTTCTCATTAAGATTTCATATCCACAATATACAGGGTGTTTCAAAAGACAATGCAATTAAATTATTAAAGCTTAAATTTTAAGAACCTTATAAATAAGTGGTTCTATTCTATAACAAGAGCTGTCATTAAAAGGCAGATGACCAAATGATATAACCCAAAAAGCTTTCAATGTAAGACATTTACGCTACCAATAATCACATGAAAAAAATGAACCAATTCACTAAGAATTAGAGTAATGTAAACAGAGACAACTCTGTATTTCCAACTCACCTATCAATTGGCCTTAAGATGACCAAAGGAAAAAAAAAAAGGCAATTTTTGGAGAGACAGCAGGGAAATAAGCCCACTAATGTACTATTGGTGGAGCTTTGAATCAACTTATGCATTTAAAAAAAAAAAAACTCAAATTTTTAAAATAAATTTAAAAAAGAAAACAATTCAGAACTATGTCCCCAAATCTATTAAATATTAGGCCTCTATTCCAAAGCAATAAAAGAAAGGACCCATAGATGCAAAAAAATTTATAGAACATTTTTACAGTTAAAAAAAAAAAAAAACAACCACTGTAAACTAAGGCAGAACCTACCAATTAATAAAATACTATTATATAATAAGAAAGGATGAAATCAAGTTTCAGAAAAACTTAGAAAGACCTGTGTGAACTGATAATGAAGTGACTAGAAACAAGAACAATTTAAACAATAACAACAGTATAAAGAAAAACAACTCTGAAAGACTTAAGAACTCTGGTCAATGCTATGATCAAATAAGATTAGGGAAAAAAAATGCACAAAGCTTGCTACTTGCTTTATGAGAAAAAAGTAATAAACTCAAGAAGCAAAATGTGACATATTTTTGGACCCAGATGATGTGGAAATTTGTTTTACTCAATCACATGTATGTTTTTAAAAAGTTGCTTTTCTTTTTATGATTTGGATGGTAGGGAGAAATAGAGAATGTGAAAAAAGGGGATTAAAGTAGGATTTCATAAATTCCCCCTCCCCCAAAATGAGGGCCACTGAAGGATCATTTTTAAAGAAAGAAGAAAAGTCAGAAAGAAGACATGAAAAGCAAATTAGCTAAGAAAGTTATATGTTGATCTTTTTATAAAAAAGAAAACTCAACTTGCAAATTTTATATTTTTCAAGTTTGATGTACATTTCTACTTTTGTGTTCTAAGTACATATAAATGTCCATTTCATTTGGTGTTTATATAATAAAAATAGAACAAAAAGAATATGGGGAGAATAAAAAAAGTTAAAATTTTTATGTTGTATATTCTATTATTGTAAGTTACTATAACTTGATTAAACTGTGTGTGTGTATATGTAGGTATACATACATATTTAGAAAGCTTATACTAGATAGAAATTTAACATGTCAAAGGATTATTTCAATAAAAAATCGATCAGCTCAGACATTTGATCAGGAATGCAATAATCCAAATTATATCAATTTTCACTGGAAAAAAAATGAATGTAACATTTCCAGAATAGAACCCCTTCCACACCCCAAAATTTAAGGTTTTTTGGGAAAAGATAATCAACAAAAAAAAGGACTAGATAAGTGAAAAGGATACTTCCTCCCCTAATATATGTTGGAAAATTAATGTCATATCTTATACCACAAAATGTTCATAAAGACTGAAATAATAAAATCCCAAAAAGATCTTAGTACTTTACCATTTAATATTTTACAATTTGGTGAAAATTTCTTTTATCCCTCCTTTTCATTTTTAAAGAAAAAAGTAGATTCAAGATATTGATTCTAACACTGAAAATCATAAAATCTTAAGAGTTAGAGGCAGGACCTAAAAAAAAAAAAAAAAAAATCAAGATAATTATCATATGATAGTTACTCAACCTAGTAATTCTAAGAAAAATGACATCCTAGAACTTTAGATCACATTGGTCTTTGCTTCCATCAGATGGAAAATTATCCTAACAACTAAGTATAGAAGGTATAATGAAAATTTAGTAGGCCCAATGAAGTAAACTTGAGTTTTGCTTAAAAAACAAACAAACAAAAACACTATACTGATTGTCAGTGACCTCAAGCAACTGATACAGCTCTGCTGTAATACCAACTGAGAAGCAAACCCAAGCAGGACTTAAATGAAAGCCAGATGCTAAAAGACCACAAAATAATACCCTTCTCTCTAGCCATGGCGTTATGAAAATATTTAATTAGAATAATACAAGCAATTTATATCTATTGAAAAGATGAAGCTTACCCTTCTTTGTAAAAATGTTCCATCAATGACACCTAAAATAATATTCTATTTCACAGTACAAAAGTTTTTTGTTCATGCACATAGATTTTGGCAAGTTAAACTGAAAACATAAGTTTGTGCTTAATTTATTCATTTTTAATAAAATAAGAAATTAATTTCTAATATGAATGGAGAAATAAAATTAAATACTGGACAAGAAATAATAAATGCTTTTCTAACAATTACCATGAGTTAATTTCATTATGTTTTCACTCCACAAAAAATGTTCATGCTTTTCATTTTTTTAATGTATAATCTAGTTTGATTTACATTTAGAAAAGAAGGGGGGGGGGGTGTCTTAATACTTGCTAAATCAGCTTTAATTCCCATTATAAGATTTTACTAAGTCCTTTACAGCTACTGTCAAATTTGGCATCAGAATTTGAAGCCTACTTTGAAAACTCCTCTTGAGAAAATGGTACCCCCTTTATTAGCCATATACTCATAAAAATATAAGATGAATAACATATTCAAGAAGATGAACATCAATGAGTATGAGCAACATAGTACAAAATTCCTTTACTTTAAAATGTGTAGGAGATACAGATTTGAATTATGTAGGAATTATTATGGGGGAATTTTTTTTCTGTTTCTGTGATACCACAAGCAGATCTTATCCTTATTGCAGATCTAACAAAATGTTTCTATCAAAGACTTCTTTGTGTTGGTTTTACAGTTAGATATTTTTCTTCTGCCCTTTTCTCCCCTCTATCTACTTTTAATTTTTGCCTTCCTGTTGCACTTAGATGGCTTTCTGGGCAATAAGCCTATTTTGGCTTCATTTTTCGTTTACTGTTTGTATAACTCCCCAGATTCTATTTTTAAGTTGACTAAAGGTACCAAGAAAGCTACCAAAGACTTCAATAGATCATACTTGGGGGTGGGAAGGCCCCAGAGAGCAGGCCAGAGAGCAGCACACCTCCAAATTACATTAATTTTAGCATTATCTTAACAATAGAAGTATAGACAGATTCAAGATGATGAAGTAGAAATAACACTGGACTACAAATCAGGAGATCAGGATTATAGTCATGATCATGCTATTGTATCTAACTCACTGCCTCTCTGAGGGCTTGGCTTCTGCATCTGCAAGGAGAGGAAGTTAGACAAGAAGTCCCTTCTAGTTCTAAAAAAAACCCCTGTGACTCTGATCTCTTAACATTATGTTTAAAAGAAACTAACTCTACTTTGTTCAGAATTCAGTACTATTGAAAATGTTTGTTTTTTTTAAATTATAGAGAAAAATAACTAATTTCTATTGTTGCCTTTTCTTTCCCTTGTTCAAAGGTTCACAGTTCAGGTTACCATTGTGTAGGTCCTAAGAAGAAAGCCCAGCTTTCCACTTTCAAAGGACATCACCTTAACCTATAACTGATGAAATATTTTTTTAATAAGAATGACTATATGTAAGTTGAAATGATCAAGATGCCTTTCCAAAGTCAAACGAAATAAACACTGAGAGGGGTTAAGTACATTGCCAAATAAAACTTTAAATGTCACAAATGCTTTGTAAATCTTAAATCTGATGTTATACTGGTAACACACTCCCCCATCAACCTCCTTGGAGTGGTTATTTTATCCACTCTTTTCCCTTGTTTTCTCTCTGCGTCCCCCCTAATATTCCTAGTTGGTGCCACCTAGAAAAATTGGGAATCACCAATTTCAAACCTTTCAGTGAATGGAAGTCTTCAGGGACTTACAACTACAACAGTCATTTGACTTGCTATTTGGGCCTTTCCCTCTATCCTGCAGCTAAATTGTTTTATTTTTATTTTTTTTAAATTTGTATCCCCAGTTGTTTAATACCATGTTTCCCACACA
The DNA here is from genome assembly GCF_048593235.1 of Sminthopsis crassicaudata. Lineage (NCBI taxonomy): Eukaryota > Metazoa > Chordata > Mammalia > Dasyuromorphia > Dasyuridae > Sminthopsis > Sminthopsis crassicaudata. The sequence continues at coordinate 115,022,273 of NC_133620.1, read as the reverse complement.
ATAAGCAATTATTAAATATCTCTTCTCTTATTCAATTTATTAAATATTTACTATGTAATGCATGTAAAGTAACATACAATGCATTGGAAATACAAAGATAAAAATAACCTTACTTTCAAGCTTACATTTTAGTAAGAAGACACAATGTGTACACATGTAATTATAAGAAAATTTGAGAAGTACTAAAAAAGATGCAATAAAAGCATCACCATATGCTGTTTTACCAAAACCCAGTAACCTCAAATCCATATTTGTTAAAGATATAAATTTAGATAGAAATACACACACACACACAAATTAAGATATTTTCTTAAGGATTTTTTCTACTAGAGTTAACTGAATTCATTGAACATTAAAAAGGTTCATTATGATATTTGGACACAGAAACAAAAATCAGAAGGCAATTCAGAGAATACCTAAGACATCTGTTAGTTGAAAAGAATCTCACTTTCAACATCGCTAATAAGTAGTCATCAAGTGTCCTTTAAAAGATCTCTCATAAATGGGAAAAACCTTTTGAGATAGATCTTCTCATATTATAGCTCAATGAAAGATAAGACTTAGTAATTAATGGTAGACAAATCTTGCTTCTTGGCAACTTCCCTTCCTTCCCTGCCTCTATTCAGAATGGGGCATATTTGTACTATTTCCCAGACTAGAGGATATCATTCACTGACTATACTGTTCATTGAAGTGCATCCAAAAGAATGGTCCAGAATCATCTTCCTCCACTGCATAAAAATTTTCAGAATCACTACCTTCCTTACCTATGCCTCAGAGGCAATTTCATTTCCCTTTCCTTCTAATTTTACTTAAAAGTGATGTTCAAAGTCAATATGCTATAGGACAAATAACAGTTGGTCTCTGTTGGCCTCAGGACACATTTGATTTTTTTTTTTTTTTAAGTGTTGACAGTTCCTTACTAATTAGGGAGAAGAAAGAGTGCTTGAATTGGAATTAAGAGATTATGGTTTGAATTTTAGTTCTGACAGTTCCTATTTGATAGCAAGTAAATAACTTTCTCTGAGCCTTTTATGGAAAAATGAAAATGTTTATATTACCAACTTCAAAAAGTTGTTACAAAGTAGCTTTTAAAAGCATTTGAAGCACTTCACTAATGCTGTTATTAGCCCAGAATCATAAGCTACTGTGAAAACAACTTGTATGATTCTTTTTTTCCCCCCCATCAGCATTATGGTGATAGCAATAGCATAGCTAAGCTCCCTGAGTTATGAAGAAAGCACTACATTAATCTTATGGTCACAGGTAATTTGGGAACAGCACCCAAACACCTCCCAGTTAATTAATTTTGTTTATTCTAGGGGACTATCCAGAGAAGTGTGTGTGTGTGTGTGTGTGTGTGTGTGTGTGTGTGTGTGTGTGTGTGTGTGTGTGTGTGTGTTACTTAATTTACCATCACAGATCAGTAACAGGCCATATTTCCTCCATCCTGTATCATCAGAAAAGATATATTTAAGTGTAATATAATGTCCTAAGTTTTGGCTGACTTAGATTCTAAAGGAATCTAGATGAAGTTGAATACCCTCAGAAGCATAAGACTAATACACAGCCATGTCTCAAAAAGAAAAAGAAAGATGCTTAGATAAAGCATTATAGGAGACAATTAATACAAACAATTTTATAAGGAGAAATTGTTTGTATTAATTGTCTCCTATATTTAGTGTAAGTGGAAAGAAATATTGTTCAGATATCTTAAGTGTATCAGCAGAGAGTATAATAACCAAGGTAATGGAGGACAACAAAAACTTGACTGAAATGAAAACAGAAATTGAAAGTTCTGATCCAAAGAGACTAAAATGAACTCAGAAATTAGGGCAGCCTGTGAAGAAATAGGAATGAAATAAGTAGAGCAAAGTCTCAGTAGAAAAGCTCAGAGTTAGATGGAACAGGAGCTAGGGAAGTCCTAGGCAAAAGGAGGATTGGGAGAATACTAAACAAAGCCAAGCAAAAGCCCCAACTACTAGATGGCCTGGGGAATGGAGTATGCTTAAAATGAACTGATACTATACGCAACATGACAGTGATGTTCTCAAGAAACTTCATGTAGAGTATTATCGTATTTCTTTAACAAACTTTTTTTTTTTCTTTGATCAATGGTAGTTTTCATGTCTTCAATGCTTCTCAAAGGTGTTTGTTTACTGTCACTAGGAATCCATATTTTTTTTTCCTTCTCCTCCTCCTTTTTTATTCTTATTTTTCCCCTGAGGCAATTGGGGTTAAGTGACTTGACCAGGTCACACAGCTAGGAAGTATTAAGTGTCTGAAGCCAGATTTGAACTCAGGTCCCCCTGAGTTCCCCACTGTGCCATTTAGCTGCTCCTGGGTACTATTTCATCATTAAAAATTTGGGGTTGGAGTTGGGGGGGATTTGGAGAAAAGATATAAAAAGAGGGGAAGTGGGAAAAGCAAACATACTAGAGTAGAAGAAAACAATGGAGCTAAGCTTCTCTTCCTAAAAGACCTATGAAATGTACCAGATCAAATGCTAATGAAGAAATTCAGAAGTATATTGAGTCTTTTGTCAGGCTCAAGCTGACAGAGACAGAGAGGTTCACAGAAACTGGAAAGAATGTGCGCCTGGAAAAGGCTGGAAACCTGAACAAAAGTAGATAGAAGACACATAATAGGCTATTTCCAGATTGATACTGAAAAACTGCAATGGTGACAGGCACCAATCTGCAACTTTGCTCCTGAGCAGATTTAGGGGAAGAGAAACAGAACTGTGGTATTGTCTGAATTTACTGAAGGGAAACCTATAGGAAGTAACTAATTCTGAGGAGAAATAGTAAGATATTTTTTTCATTATCTGATGATTTCACCACGAGTTTCTCAACAGGTAAGAGGAATCAAGCAAGCTGACTGATGGGAACAATGATTACTCAAAATACCATAATATTGCAAAGAAAATTTTAAGTAAAAAAATTATATATAGATATGTACATACATATATGTATGTATATGTATTACACATACACATATAGATATCTATCTTTACTATTATAACATATTAGGTAATTTTAATTTGCTGGAATAATTTCTTTAGCTCTTTAATATTTTGTGGTTACACATTCAAGTACAATGGAAAAGGTAGATAAAGAATCATAAACTGCTACCATTTCCTAAGAAGTTTAAATGAGCAAAGAAATAACCACAAAAAAGAGGTCAAAAGCCTAAAAAAATTTGGTCTTAATAGACAAATTTGTCAGCCAAGATCAACAATAGTTTTGGATATAAATTAATTTATAAACTATCAGGGGCAAGTATGCAACTCACTGCAAGAAGTGATGGTAGAGGAGAATGGGCTTCTTCAGGAGGCTCAAGAGCTACTTGCCAGGGATGCTGAAGATAGAATTGTGGTTAAGACACTCACTGCTCTCGATCAGGGGGTCAGCAAATTGTATGTAGACCAAAGGCCAAATGTGGCCTGCCAGGAATAATTTTTACATTTTTAAAATGAAATAAATCTTTTAAGAAACAAACAAACATAAAAGCCATTCTTCACTTGTTGGCCTCAATCAATCCCAACTCCAGATAACTTATGAATTCCCTTCAAACTCTGACTGTAATCAGGAGCCCAATTATGCCTAGATAATCCCAAGAATATTTAAGGATGATATCAGGAGGGCAACAAACAAAAAAGTGGAAAAGACATGCCAAGATTAATGATTTAAGTGAAAGCCAAACTGTTATCTTAAGACTAAGGGTAATTTCAGTGTCTCTCTGACTGCCTATTTATTTTAACTTATTTCTTATTCCCAAAAGTTTTAGTTTAAGAATTCTAGAATTCCATATCCATAAACTTTGTGATGTTTAAAAACTAACAATCTTGTATATAAACCTTTTGGCTTGTCTCAATAGATGAATGGTATTCCACATACTCCACTGTATCCAAATATCCCAAAACACAATGTTTACTGATAAAATGAAGTAAATATTCTTTAGTCATCAATCATTGGATCAAAGATTTAGAGTTTGAAAGGACCCTAGGAGTTATATAGTCCAATGCTCTCATTTAACTGAGACTCAATAAAATGAAGTGATATGCCCAGGTTTACACAATTAGTAACCAATTTTCTAAATCCAAATCAAGGAATTTTTTCCAATGTATATCACATTTATTCTACCTGATAAATAACTTACCAGTATCTGAAAGTTAAAAAGAAAATCCATATTCTAATGAACATTTACTTCTCTTCCAAATAGTACTTTCATTATTATTTTTTTACAATCTTGACCCACCAATCTCTCTTTTCACAAAAGTTCATATAAACCTATTGTTACAGTCATCAAAACCAATACCCTGCTCTAAAGTTCTAAGTTTCAAGAAACTTTTATCTTCAAAACATTTCCATGTAAATAACACATTAAAATTCCATTATTAAAAAAGGAAGATATTATAGAACAGAATTAAGAGGCTTAAGGACCATGACTCAATTTAGGAACTACTACTTGTTCTGATTTCAAGCTTAGAACTTCTGAGTAACAAAACATACCAGATACTTCTTTTACAAAACCAGTATACTTTTAGAAAATATTACTTTAAAAAAAGCTAATACTCTATTTTTCTGCCACTAAAGAAAGCTTTCTAATGTTATAAATTCATGATAATATTGAAGAAAAATCTTCATACAGTAGTATGAAACACACACAGACAGAGAACATATTATCCGAGTCTCAAGAGGATTAAGAAATACCTTGATAAACAGTTAATTTTATGAAATAAAAAGCTCTTGGCACACTGCCAGCAAAGTAATTACTCCCATCTGGAACCCAAAAACTTGCAAAGAGTCTCTGATTTCAAATGAAACAAGTAAATATTTAATAGAAACTCTTCCATTTGTTGTCACAGCATAGATAATAAAATAAAACTGAAGAAACTAAAAACAAATATATAATACAAATACATATGACCTAAAGCCCAGGAAAACATGCATGGAGAGTAGATATCTGTGATAAGTAGCAAAATCATTCTTGGCCATTTCCCTCATAGATAAAAAAGTCAAAGGATATGAAAAAAAGTTCTCAACTATTAACATGAAATTAATATGAAAGAATGCTCAAAATCCCTAATAATAAGGGAAGTGCATATTACCACAACTATGAGGTTTTACCTTACACCCAGAAAAACATGCAGAGGATAAGACTGGAATAATACATGTTAGAAGTTGTACAATAATGCACAATAATGACCTGCTGATGGAACCACAAATTGGTCCAAAATATTTTGAAAGTCAATTTGGAATTGCACAAAGAAAGCAACTAAAATGTCCTTAGCCCATAATCCAAGATTTCAAAGTTAGACATATACACCAAGAATAACAGAGGGGGAAAAGGCCCTATATACATCAAAATATAGCAGTACTTTTTTTGGGCAGCAAAGTACTAGAAACAAAAGTAGATACTAGATGCCCATGATCTTGGAATGGCTAAAAAATTTGTGGTACTGAGGCTGTTTGAATGGTCTAGATTCTTGGTGGTCTAGAGGTTAGCAGCTGTAAGAGTTATTAAGAATCCCCTTTAAATCGGTCACAGGTTTTAGGAGTGAAAGAATCCACTCATTCCCAAATATCAGTTGCAAAATGAAAGTTTATTGTTAGATAGAAATCAATTTAACCAGAGACTGACTTCTATAGTGGCAGATCTATGGAAAATGGAATTTTGCACTGAGAATGAAGTTCTCAGTGGCAGAAGGTCCTGACAGAAAAGGGAGTTGCCAAGTTCCATCTGCAAAGACTTTAGTTGATAGAAGCTTATTATATTGGGTATCTTAATGGGAGTTGGAAAGCCCAAGCAGATCAGAACCAGTGGGAGCTAGGAGGCTCAAGCAAATCAGAATGGGGATTGGGACAAGCTCAGATCTCCTACTGGAATTCGAAGGGATGCTTTTTGACCAGGATTTGTAATTGAATCAAATGCTCTGGCTTCCTGGAAAGACAACTTGTCTGGGGAGGATATGCTTTAGCCAGGAGGGGCTGGGAATCTGAAAGGAATCACAGATCAATAGGAAATACAGTTTCTTAAAGGGACCCAAACCCACTTCAGTACTAAGTGTGCTAATAAATGTATTACAATATATGTTTTAAGAAATTGTTATAACATTAACTTTGAATCAGTTCTTATGAGTCATTTTATACAGAGAAGTATAAAATGACTCATAAGAACTGATACAAAGTTATTGAGTAAATATTAAAACATTCATTAAACACTTTCTCTATGTGCCTAGTAGTAGTCTGCTAAGTGCTGAAGACAGAAGGAAACATAAGACAGTCCTTGCCCAGGGGTCCTTCAAGCACCACAGAAACTCAGATGAGATTCTTTAGAGGTTTGGGAACAAAGCAGTAGAATAGATGATGACATTCTTGCTTGGCAGTGCAATGATTATTAAGGCTCTTTAGTGAGCCCTGGCTCATCCAAGCAGAGTGAGCAGCCATGTCAATCTTCCTGCCTGGTGCTCCATGCAATGTAGGCAGCCTAAGGAGACATTAAAGGAATGAACTGTAACCCTTATGGAGGGGTTTTTATAATAACCAATCAAGAGGACGGCCACAGGTGAGTAAACCAGTTTTTCTACTCCAATACTATCCAGGTAACATAATTCTGGACATTTCATAAAGACTGAAGTATTCTGACCCAGACTGTAAGAAAGTTAGCCTGTATGATGAGCAACACATTTCAAAGTATTCCCCTTCAGTGAAATAGGCACAGAAGAACTTCTCCATACCACAAATAAATTTAATATAAAAGCTGCCTGAATAATTATAGTTTTTATCATATACAATTATAATAGATAATTATATCACATTAACTATCGTCCTAGAACAAATCTCAGAAATTGTGCATGATCTATTATCACTTATTATCTATCACCTATTCAGAACAGGTCCCTACAGTATAATGCAAAGAGTATAGGAACTGGGTCACCCAGCCTTTCAAAGCTAATTTCAACTTAACCTCTGTGAGCCTCAGGTAGCTTATCTATAAAATGGGGAGAATCATACTTTCACTATATATACATATGGTTACTTTAAGGAAAGTGTTTTGCATACCATAAAGTAACAATAGCAGTTCACCATATTTCTGTATAAGTAATGGCAGCAGGGAGGGGAAAGGATTCAGGTATTATTATGGTCTCAGTGGCATGGTGAACCAAGCATTAATGAGATTCACAAAGTTAAATACAATACAGGAAAGGGAAGGTTCCAGGGAAGATCCATAATGTTGGGTCATTCTCTTTCCTGGACCAAAGACCCATTTCCTTATATGTATGTTTTTTTTTGTTTTTTTTTTTTGTAAAAGTTGCCCTCATCCAATCAATAGTTTTTGATCCCTAATTCTACTCCCTGATTACAACCTCCTGTTTACCTTTCAATATAATATTCCATTTCTCTTTTCCCAACCCATTTTTCTATTCTCAAAAAACTTCATTTGCTTATATCACCATTTTTGGCCCCAGATAAACTGGTAAATCATTCAAACCTTCACTGCTTACTACCCTAAAGTTCTTTGACCTTGATATTCTCCTTTCCTCCCTCAACTCCTCTTTCACATTTACTGCCCCGTGAGCTACATTCTCATCCCTGGAAAATCCCTATTATTTAATGTTTCCATTGTTAAATAGTCTCTGAGAGTTGCTGGGAAAAGCAGGTCAGTTTTGCCTAAGACAAGTTCTCGATATATTTGAAGAGGGGACCCCGAAACTCTGAAAATCTTTAAAGGAGAAAATCTCCTCCAACTCTACCTCAGTGATGGACCCCGCCCCAAGGACAAACAGTTTCATCTTTGTTATCTGGGTGGTCTGCACAGTGCTGAAATTCATTGAATTCAATTCAAATTCTGAACCCTGAGAGGAGCCAACTTGGGACTCTACCCAAGGGCCTCCTTTAGCTAATTCTCTCATTATAAAAAGAGCCAAATGAAAATTCTCTTTGCAGAGGTTCCAAACATGCCATGCTATGCTAGGCATGCCAAGGGCCTCTGACCACTGGAATACTCTTTTCAGTGCCATCCTCTCTTTACCCTCACTATTTCCCAAATCAGACTTTAACCTTACTTCCAATCCCCATAATAAACCTCTTTTTATCAATCTAGATTTTTGGATCTGTAAATTCCTTTACAGGGAGCCTCTGCACAGCCAGAAGGAGTCCCCAAAATACCTACCCTTGCACCGAAACCAACCCGGAACCCTGAACCTGCCACTAGACCTCATTTAACTCCCTGACACCAGAAACCATAATTTCATTTGGGTTCCCCAAATCTAAGTCTCATCATATTAACTTCAATTGGGACTTCATTTATCATTGTGATGGATAGATTACTAGATTTGGTGTCATATAGACCTGGATTCAAATTCTATCTTGGTTACTTAATAACTTTATGTCCCTGGTCAAATCATTTAACGTCTGAACTTCAGCTTCCTTTTCTATAAAATGAGAGTTGGTACCTATCACCTTTCAAATTCTTTCCAGTTTAAATTTATTATCTTACAATCCTATGATGCTGAAGGATGCTCTTCTAAACCTTATCAACTTCTGAAGCTCATTCTTCTCATGATTTTACTTAACTTTTTTTCAATGGGGGCAGGACGAGTGGCTGAAGTTAGAGAGGGATAAATGCCAATGACTAGATTGGTATAAAGATTTGTTGATGAGGAAATTAACTTTTTAAATGAATACTGTGATATCATAAAAACATCCTACTTTTTAAATGAAACATAAAGTAAAATGTCTAGTTTATAAATATTAAGTAAAAATAAATATTTGAGGAAGAAATGAGAAAGAAACTGGAAACAAATGACCCACTTAGTACAAGATCAATATTCCTTCATTTCAACCTTGCCCTGACCCTTGATATATCAAATCAAACCAAACCAAACCATATCATACTATGCCATACTTGTAATAACTTGGAGAAAAAATATGGTGTAGGTAATGGGAAATAAGTTCAAAGGGTTTATGGTATAATATAATTCAAAATATCAGCAGGAGGGAAATTTCTATTTCATATACTATTTTTAAAAACCTGAATATCAAAGCAGAAATAAGTTTCTTTTAAATTATTCTGAAATAAGGAAAAGAAGCCAAACATGTAGAAATCCCTTCTCCTTGCTCTCTCCTTTCTGTACAACTCCCAATTTTTTTTGTTTTTTACTTCTTTCAATAAAAATATCACTGGCAAATCTTCAATATGCTGTCATTTTGGTTAATGAAAAGTACAAATTCCCAAATGTGAGGTTTATAATTACTGTTGACAGTCACTTTACAATAACAGTATTAATGGGTACCTCTAGTACATAAACATACAAGTTTGTTCTTTTGAAATTAAAAAGATTGACACACTTTAAAAGTTGAGAAATGCATGCCAAAGTTAAGCCAAATGGTAATTTAATCAAAGAACTTTAAAAACACTTCAACACTATGCTTGCATGAAATTCCTAAATATTCTTTGTGCCACAGAGTTTTTCAGCACGCTCCATCAAAATATAAACAAAAAACACATGACAGGGTTCTGACTGATTAAAGTACTTCTCTTTGGCATTAGAAAGCACTTAGTTACAGTAGTGGATTAGTGACAAAAGAACTGTTTCACTACTACCAAGCACATCAAAGTCAGAATATAAATGCAAATATGTATTTAAAATGTATTTTTAAAAAAAGTATAATTTCTAGAATAGGAACATGCATCTGAAGCATTCATTTTATGTAACTTCTAAAGCAAACTACCGAGGGTTAAACCTTTTTATAATAATCAAAATTATATATTATGACTTTAGTTCAACAAACCTAGAGAATCTAGCTTGTGATATAAAGGTAATGAATAAAAATTTATAACTCTTTTCTCTCTGTCAAATATATGTAAAAATACCTTAACCCATAAAACTAACTGATAAACAATACAGGCAACATATCATCATGATCTCCAAGAACTCAACTCATTTTATTTTTCTAAACTACAGGCCAAGTTATTTCCTAAGAAATATGAAGCTGTACTGTGGATATGCTTCTGTATGCCCAAATGAACAAAATGCATGAGTCTACATGTTGTCTAAATGTCGTCATTTCACTTTTAAAATATAGAGCAATGAGAAACAAAGTTGTCTTGTAATTGATGGTTCCAAAAATAGATAAATGTTGCTGGTTACTTCTATACTGCTACTTCCTAAAAAGTCAATGAAAGGGTATACAAATTAGTATGGGACCAGAATCCCCAAAACTGCTAAAAAAAAAAAAATGAGTATCATGTTATACAGTTGTTACTTATCAGGAATAATTGCTAGCGTATGCATCATGAATTTATACTGATAGGGATGATGGAAGAACAAGGAAAGGCTTTAAAAATTTAATGCTGTAATGTTTACATTTCTTATTCTTCCCTACTGTACACTAAGCACAACTGGAAGGAGAATATATAACTGTTACAATATTATTAATGATAATAATGTTACATTTTCCATTGTTTTTGAAGTTCTCATACTTCTTAATGCACTGATGTTTCTAGGCAACATAAACTTATTTGAAATGACACAAGATAAAAGGCATAAATTTTATTCATGGGTACAAAAACATTCACCTTAGAGAGCAAGTTCTTCTTACCTGTTTGTCTTTTGAATTTTGGCTTGTGGAACTCCTGCTGTCTTTGCTTTCATCTACTCCTCTGAGAACACTAATGAAATCTTTCTTGGTGACTGTCGACATCAACTTTGCACGTTTTCTCACAGAACCTCCAACTTTTTTCAGTTTTTCATCAACATTCTTCTGGTGCTTCCGAACAGCATTGAATAACTGCACCACACCCCTGCAGATTAGGCAACACCCCCCCCCATTCTAATTAAGTAATAATAAAAGACAATTACAGCCAGAAAACTGTACTTGGATGCATTAAAAAAAAAAAAAAAAAAAATCATAATTCTAGCTACCATTTTTCCCAAGTCACACTCTGATGCTATTAAAAATGAAAATCACTATTAGGATGAATTATATGGTTTTCAAGGTATAAACAGTATGCTAGAATTCAAGTTGTATGTTAACATTAGATTATCATTACTAGTAATGGAAGAATTATGGAATATTTCAATGGATTTGTTTCTTTCTAGAGATGGAGATTTCCCCATACTAACAACATCAATCATAAACCCCATGTCATCTTATGTGATTCTTGCCAATATTTTTCCATTGTGCTTAATAAGGCCTTTATCTAGGTCTTTTTATATTTTATGGCAAAAAGGGCTGTCTGTTTACATGGTCATACCATATTTGCAATCTACTGTTCCAAAATTCTAAAGTAGGGCTGCTCAGGAGAATCCATGCTCAATTTGATGAGTCTTTCCCATCTGCTTACTATAAAGAGCTTGGAACTTTGTCAGAAGGGGTTATCTCTCATTTAACCAAACATGCTATTAGTCCCTTGTGGGAGAATATTGAAAATTCCTTAGTGGTCCTCAGTAATGAGGGCTCCCCTGAAGATGACAGGCAACCAAATCTTATCAGAGGAACTTCTTCCCTCTGTTGTCTCTAAACTTTTCTATTTAGGACTTTTTCCATATTCTTTATAGTCCTTGGACTTTTATATTAGCGCTCCAGTACTGCAGAAGTAAGAAGTTATAATACAGGGTCATGGTAGATAAGATTACCCATAGAAGACTGAAATTAAGAATTTCTTAGACCTTGAATTCTTGCTGCTTTTGTTTCCTTTTCTAATTGATGTCAATGACTAGAGAAACTGAGACATGGACCTTCCTAGCCTTGGAGGATACCTAATGAGTAGTCCTGAGTCCATGAGCTGTGCAATAGTCAACTGAAGGAAAAAAAAAAAAAAAAAAAAAATCTTCCAGAGCAGCACAAAGCCTGGCAAAAAAAAGTACCAAAAGGAGGATCCTCTAGCTGAAAAAAAAAGTCATGTGTAGGCAGATTTGAACCCTGCAAACACTCTACAAAAATTAATATAGATTTCTCAGATAGTATTGTTATGAGGGGAGTGAAAAATATCCAAGGGTTTTTACTTTCTGGAGAACTAGATATACAACAAACTGTTCAAATAGTTTATATCTGTTTATGCTTCACTTTGAGCCCTTTTTGCCTAATACATTTTCTCTGGCTAAGGAAATAAAAATTGGTCCATTCCCAATACACCTATTAGACATTGTGTAACTTTATGAGAAAAGAAACTCTGTCACCCACATGAGTCACACATCTAAGTTTTTCTTTAAAGATTTCCCTAGAGAAATCTTGATGAGTCATTAACAAGCAAAAACAAATAAATGAATAAACCTTTTGGGGTCAGATCCCCAGAACTGAATAAGATACAAGCCATGGGGTAAAATACTCCCTCCTCCATTGAGGAGTTGAATACATTTTTTCACTGTTCTTCCTCACAACTTGTTGAGCAAAAGTATTTATTATATATGTACTGTAGCTTATTTTACATCAACCATTAATTTCTGCATTGTCTTTTAGTCATTCCTAATTTTAATCCTTTGGAGTTGTAGTAATATAAAATTCACAACTTTAGAGCATCCTAGGGATATCTGTTTCAAAAAGATCACTCTTTTACAGTTTCAGATAAATAAATCCAGTTTATAATTTAAAGTGCTTATTTTATTTTAAATGTTTTTACTCACTTCAGTGTTTTTGTTTTTTGTTTCTTTTTCTAATGTGAATGGTTTTGGAAACCATTTCTGAGAATTCTTCTGGCTGAGCCAATCTGTGTCCAAGGGAAATGAGCAGCCACTGGGGCAACAGATCACCCCAGATACAATGTATATGTCACCAATTCAAAATCTACAATAAATCTTGCATTCGCTGCCTTCTCTGTACTAGTTATTACTAGTTAATACTCTAGTTTGGGCTCTTATCATTTCTCCTTACATTGCTATAACAGTTTTCTGATTGGTCTTACTGTTTTAAATTGCCTCTTCCAATCAATATTCCACACAACTTCCAAAATATCACTCTCACCTATTCAGAAAACTCTCTCCCAATTACATCTATTTCTTGGAATGAACTCCCTCCTCAATGATCTCTTCCTTCAAGTTCTTCTATGTGAAGCTTTTTCAGGAAGCTTCCCTCACCTCCATTCATGCCCTCTCCCTCATACTATTTTTTTATTTAACAACTTTACATATATCTGTATTTATTCTCTTTACATTTATTTTGTCTATATTATTTATGTCCTTATAATCTACCCTGTTATAAATTAAAATTACTGGTCTGGCAACTTGTTCAACAGGGAAATTTTGTAAGGAATTTACTAGAAGAAAGATACAAGAATCTTCTAAGGTGAGAAGGCTGTCAGGCAGAGAGAAGATTTCAGGGATTCAGAGACAAAGGATAAATATGTATTATTCCATTCATATATGTACTAGTCTAGCTAATGCTCTAACCTTCTTTCTATTCATACACACCATTCTAATTCTCATCTTCTCATCTTTGTGCCTTTGCATAGAATATCCACCATGACTAGAGGGAATTCCTTGCTCACCTCTATTTCTCAGAATCACTCGTTTCTTTATAAGTTCACAGCTTCAGTAGAACTTGCTGTGTAGGTTTTACCTGATCCTTCCAACTAATAACATCTTCCCTTCATTTTCACATTCCTTGGGTGTTTATTTTATTTATATTTCTTATATGTTGTCTTCTGCAAAAAATTAAGTTCCTAGGGGTCAGAGACTGTCTTCTTTTATGGTGCTGTTTCTCCAGACTCACAAATAGGGTTTAACAAATATTTGCTGGCTGAATGATGATTAAAAAAAAAAAAAAAATCAATTTACAAACAAGGCATGAAGGGGGAAAAAAGGGAGAAATCTTTTCAGAAAACAAAAACAAAAACAAAAACAAAAACAAAACCTTCAATGGCTCCATGAATGAATGGATGAAAAAACACCTCAATGTAGATTTTAACTCTACTCTAGCATAAATCATGTCTTCTACAACCCACTCTTATCTTGTGTCATTATTATTCATTTCATCATATAAATTCTTCAAAGGCTGATTCTAATGTCCCAAAGAATGCACTACACTTATTTAATAATAATTCCAAGGTACATGGACAGCCCTAGTACTCATTCATTTATTATTCTTGACATCATTTATCCATCCATTCATCTACTCTATACAACTGGCCCACCCCCTTTTCCAGTTATATCTACTCAGTGAGTAGATATATCTCAGTTTTCATGTATAAGCCACTGTTGGTATAATGCTAGAAATGACTTACATTTACCATATACCTTTTAGTTTCCCAGTACCTACAATTTTCAGTCATCTGCAGATTTAATATGACTTTTAGAGAATTAACAAAGGAAATATGAGTTTAAAATGGTACTTCTGCAGCAGTTAGCAAACCAAGTGGCATATATTATCATGTGTTATAGAGATAGCTATGAATAGAAGTCTAGACTTAGAGTCAAGAAGATCTGCATTTAAATCTAGCCTCAGGAATTTAGAAGCAAAAAAAAAAAAAAAAAAAAAAAAAAAATCTAGCCTCAGGAATTTACAAGCTATGAGACCAGGAGCAAGTCACTTAACCTCTGTAGTCTCAGTTTTCTAATCTGTAAAAGGGTGTTAATAATAGTACCAAACTTGCCTTGTTGTTGTAAAAATAAAATAAAATAGTATTTGTAAGTGCTTAGCACATAGCTTATGTTACACAAAAATGATTTTCTTCTCTTCACCCTGTCCCCTTTTATTGTCATAAACATAATTCATAACAATTACTAGCATGAATTATAAAAGATTGGGATTAATGAAACTTTCCCCAACATAATGCAACCTAAGCTTTTCCTCCTGCTGCTATTTAATTCTTGGCCCACCAATCTAACAACTTATAGAACTTAACATATATACTAATGGTTATCCATCCAACTACATATCATATAATCTACTAAAAATATTCTGTGACTACATATTTCACTACAGCAGTTGTCATAAAATATTTTTTTATTTCATGAGAGACACTCTGGTTGAGGAGATACTTTAAAGATGTACTTGGTTCTACCAAATCAAACCATTAAAGATAAAAATCAAATAAACCTCTTAGCTATGTGGCTGTCTGCAGAAACCTTTCTATTCCCTTCTTATGTTTTTGTTGAGGATATCCTTAATGTATGTACAGATCACTGTACGTAAACGATTTTTTAAGGATGAGAGAGTATACATAAGGCCTGATTAGTGGGTTCTGATTTCTTTGTGGCCATTTGGAGGAGGAAGGGTAAAAAGAAAGCATACTTTTGTCATCTTTTTCAATCTTAACATGGAACTTCAGAACTCTAGAAAAACATATTCTTAAAATGGGATCTCTTACAAAAAAGATTTGTTTGGCATATGGTTATCCCTCTTCAGTCATTCATTTTAGGTGTCATGAACAAGTCTTCCTGACCTACTGTAATGCACTGTACTGTATGAAGACAATAGAATAAATAAGGTAGTGGTTGTACTATTATTGATAAGAATGAAATATTGGCACATTTATTTCAATGACTGATCTTTCTTATACTCAATCAAAATTCTTTTCATGATGTCTTAGGAAGGTCTTCAATCTCTTGGCAGACTCATAGTCCCCTCAACCACATAAATTTTACCTTTTGTAAAAAGCTTGAGAAAATAGAATCTATTGGTATCTTCTACAATGTTTTACACACACACACACACACACACACACACACACACACACACACACACACACACACACACACACACACAAATTAGCTTAGTTTCTAAATCTGTACTTACCTGCCATGTGTCTGTTTGGCAAGGAGATATGTTTGCTGAATGAAAAAAGTTTTTGAGAACAACCTCCTTATTGTGGTTTTTGTACGGCATTATTAAATTTCTCTAAGAAACCGAAATGTGGTCAACAAACATCTTTTTTCACCCGTTTCATAATCCTCAACCGACAATTGGTTTCATCAGATTGGGTGCAATCTAATCTGATTCTATGAGTTATCAATACCTTATTTTTATCTTTTTTTTTTTTTTCTGTTTTATTATTGATTTTGAAATATGCTTTAACTAATAAGTAGTTTGACTATCCATAGACAACCAATTCTGAAATTATTATTGAGTAACCAAATGTCTGTGATTTTTATTTTTTAATAATTTTGAATTCTTCATAGAATTTTTTGCTTAATTTTTGATGTATAAGTTAAAATATTTAGAATGACCTCTTTGTTTTTACTCTTTATAAGCAATCCATGAAAAAGGAAATATATCACTGACAAAAGGTCTGAGTAAGCAGACCAAGGTTTGATTCACAGCTCTGACACTTATTAGATATGAATCTCAATTTTCTCTTCTATAAAATGAAGTTAATAATAATTCATTAACTTCCAAGCAGGTATGTTTTAAGAAAAGTCTGTAATTTTGTAAAATTAAAAATACTAAACGATTACCGAAAGGCAAACCGGTCTAATAATTATCCCATTAAAAGATGTTTCTTTAGTTTCTGGATACACAATAAAACTGACTCTGCCAAATCAGCTGCCTATCCAAGAAGAGTCTGTGAGTAGCTATTTGATTTCATTACAACTTCAAATCTTCTGGCTAGATTTAGAACAAGCGTTAATATGTGTGTTCTATACACAAAATAAGGGGGAGAATCTTGGTTCTCTACTAATCTTAAATAAATTGCTGAAACTTTCTGGAACTCAACTTTCTTTGATTGTAAAATGAAGAGTTTGAAAGAAATCAACTCTAAGGTTCCAATCAGTTTTTAAAGGCCCATGAGAAAGGTGACTCTCACTAGTATTAAAATAATTATTATTATACTCTCAAGAAAATCAGTATAGTATGTGCTTGCTATGAGCTTAATCCACAGAAAATAGTTGAGTAGTATAAATTTGTTGAATCATTTCAAGAGAAATATGAAAACATGATAAAAGGTGAAGCATCATTTATGTGACTGAGCATTAAGGAAATTATATATTCTTATCTAAACTCTAATATTTTCATAAGACTTAAATCTTTGGATAAATCCAAACCAAATAAACAGATATATACATACACACATAAATCATTTGACTCCCTATTAAGAGTTAAAACTAATTAGAAACATATTACTTATGCCAGTTTTTATATATCTTTTAAAAAGCAAAAGAACATTTTCTTACCTTGTAGCAATTCTCTGAAGATTCCGCTCTACTTCTTTGTCTTTGACAACATCTGGCTTTACTCTGCACATCATTTCCCACTCCCGCTTCTTATCAAGCTGTGTTATAAATATCATGTGAAAGAACGTTAGACATTTTTGAAAATGTACTCTGACAATTATTTTGGCTTAGTTGTTGGGGTTTTTTAAAATTATATTTTTAGGGGTTCAGCTCACAGAGTCTATGTTTAGCACTCAGCTATGTCATACAAAAACCCCAAATGAATTTGTGTCAGGGTCTTTACTTTCTTGCACAGCAGGAGCTTGTATGATTGCCAGTATACTTATCCATTCAAGGCAGAACAGGGTATGAGGTAAGAACCCCACATCAACTCAGAGAACAGGAAGATAAGCCTACCAAAGGGTCATCTTCTTCATCAAAGTTTTAAAACATCTATATACATTATGAATATGTACAAAAAAGACTTGAGTCAAGGATACTTAACCTGAGCATTCTTTAAACCCAATACACTGATAATTGTATTTTGATATAATTGGTTTCCTTTTAAATACTATTTTATTATGAGCATTTAAAAACATTATTTTCACCAGACTGCTCAAAAGGTTCAAAATACAAAAACAGATTAAGCACTCCAACCTAGATATTCATCAAAATTCAGAATCATAACTACTTTACAACTCTGAAAAACTGAAGTGGATCTGCTGTTTCTGTGTCTTGAAAGTTCATGTCAACAATGCAGATCACAGCCCATCCACACTTGCTCATCCTCTGGGACTTCTGTAAATGCCTATTAGTTTTCCACAGGGAAATCCTTCTATGTTCCAGAAACTTATACTGATTCTTTTTGACATCACAAGGATGCCATTGGGAACTTCTGGTTGTCTAAATGTCCTCTCTTGCCTTCATCACAAGGTGAAAAATCAATCTTCTCTTCCTCTCATACATTGGTTCTTTTCTTCTTCAGTACTTATATGTTTCAGTCTGTTCAACTCCCCATTGTCCTATGTGACATTTACTTAAAAATTCTTTGTGGCCTACTATATTCTGTCTTATAATACAGAAACAGAGCTAGAACGCTAGTATTAAAACATGAAATTTTGTTACTATAGAAACTTGGATTCACTAAAAGACTTTGCAATTTCACATAGGGAATCTAGCTTCTTCTTCAATTCTGGTCCTACTTTGTTGTCCATCACTATTGTCTGTCACAGTTCCCTATAAGTTGTCCATCCAAATTTATGTCAAAATCTAGTCAATAAAATTTCTTCATCCACTTAGTCTTTCCTATGTGGATTGTGAGGCCCAACTCTTTTGAAAAGTTATTCATCTCTTTCAGGAAAATTTGTAGTATTCCAGTGTTTGTTGATGCAACCAGCACAAGGTTATTCATAATGAAAGCATTTGGAGGATCTCATAATTCACAGCAAAATCCTTTTCAAATTAGAATCCTACACTAGATTTCCACTGCAGCACTGAAATGGCAAACATTTTTTAGCAAGCATATACCACTCTACTTTCCTGACTTCTCTCTGAAGTAATCCATGCCCCCTCTAACCACATAGTATCCATCTTAGCTAAAATATAGTGACACAACCAAATTTCAACAATCTACCTTGATGAAGGAAGCAAAGACCTGTTTATATCCAAAATAAAATGTATTTACTTTGCACTGTTTTTCAAATGGGTAAAATTCTGAAAACTTAAGATACTTTACATTTAAAATTAAGCCAACCTTCCTAAATTAAACTAAGACAAAAATAGAAAGCATTTTCAAGCTTCTCCAATCTCTTCCCAATTTTGGAGATCAAATTCTTCTATTTCCATGCTGAGAATAAAACAAAACTTTTAACTTTAATACAAAAGACATCACAAAAACTTGAAAACTTTCAAGTTGTTCTCATCCTCAATGAAATTTGAAATAATGATAGATTCTGACCAAAAAAAAGAAAAGAAAAATTTCTGCCACCATACAGTCTTAAATACAGTAATCACTATTATGAACATAACATGCTTTATCATAGCATGGAGGTCCTCAGTG
The DNA here is from genome assembly GCF_048593235.1 of Sminthopsis crassicaudata. Classification (NCBI taxonomy): domain Eukaryota; kingdom Metazoa; phylum Chordata; class Mammalia; order Dasyuromorphia; family Dasyuridae; genus Sminthopsis; species Sminthopsis crassicaudata. The sequence goes on along the minus strand of NC_133620.1, from coordinate 115,003,116 downwards.
ACTCTGAATTTTCTCATTTTCTTTTGTTTTTAAAACAGAGGTTTTTTGGGCAATAGCCTTTTACATCAGCATAAGGGGATTCTTTACATAATTTCAACACATACAAGTAAAGCTGTCTTTCCCCAACAGATAGTTGGTACTATCTCCTGAAAAATTCAATTTCTTACATAATTAACTTTCATCATCAAATATGAAAGAGATTTTTAAAAGCCTTCATAAAACTATGGTGTTTTTATAGTAGCCACCAGAATATAAATGCATGAATTTATGACCTATTTTGGTCTCTGATCAAAGAACCACATTTTTTAAAATTGTACTGACATTGATGTAATGAAAGGCAGACTCTGTTCAAGTTTATCTAGCAGTGAACAAGTAAAGTTTACGAAATTGCAAGCCATCTCTCATTTGAGACCTCATATATAAACTTTACAAATTACAATTTCAACTCAAGAGAGAAACCAATCTGCTAATCCTAAGAATACACAATGTATTCAAAAGGCCATTTCAGAATCAAGTTCAGGAAACATATGCACAATTCAATGAATAACTTATTTATTGCCAGGAACTAAAATTTTAACTCTAAACTAAGTGATTTATATGTTTAAGTTTTAAACTGATAAATGTGAAGTTTCCTCAGAATTTAATTTTTTAAATTTGGAATATGATTAACAGAAGGAACAAAATTGTGTTCACCAAAAAAGTAAAAACAAAGCCCCCCCAAAACTATGTAAATGGACACAGAAAGAAATAATTAGGCACTGATAAGAAATGAAATAGCCATAATTTAATCTACAAAACAACTGTTAAGACACACCTGTTTTCTTTTCTCCAATCTCTCTTGTTTTTCTTTCTCTTTTTCCTTCTCCAGCTCTTTGTTTTTGATGAGGATAGTGGGCTTACTTTTAGGAATTTTTTTGTTAAGAATTTTAGCCATGGCATCTGCCCAGCCTGCATTAGTCCCAACATTAGATTCTGCTGCACTCTCATTTTCTTTGTCATAAGCTGTATCATCTTCATTATCACCTTCAATTGCTTCATCAGAAGAAAAATGGTCTTTGGAAACTTCCAAGCTTCCTACAGAATCTTAAAAGAAAAGAAAACATATTAACATTGCTATGCTAGGTGAAGATTCAGGAAATGTAGTCTATCTATTTGCAATGGAAGTAGATAGTCTTAAGTTCAAAATCAGGAATCTGAGCAGATGTAGGAAATTTTATGCCCCTTGAAGTTGTCTAGTCATGAAATCATAATGCACAACTGAAAATAGTGAGATGCTAAGTATATTAGATGAGGAGACTGAACTGAGAAGAGAAAGAAAATATTTTAGAGGAAATATATTTGCCAGGTATGTTTGAATTTGTTGGTTTATAATATATTATTCTCATCATGTTTCTTAAAAGAGGTATTTCAGATATTAATCTTATTATTTTTTACTCTATAATTGTTATAAAAATTTATTCATTCATCTAATAAACATCAAGGATTTGGGGAAATAAAAAAAAAAAAAAAAAAACACCTCTTTAGTTTCTGCCTTAAGGAATTTTCAGCTTGGTACATAAATACATATAAAACAAGTAAGAATATCTAGCAACCACTTAAAATAAGCATAAATACTCTGAGATCAGATGAAGCAAAAATTGCACTTAGTTGGAAAATATTCTACTTACATCTGCCTAAGAATTTTGTTCTGAAATGAATTTTGGTAACAAATTAGAAATACACTATACTAATATTGGCTCATTAACATTTTGGTTGTCATTTTGGAGCTGAAAAGAAAACTGACATAAATGAAAGATAAGTCAGGCCTTTTTCCAAATCTTCCATGTCACTAGCTCTCAACACTCTTGTACAGTCTTCAATCAATAAATTATACTCAATCCAGTAAATTTTGTTCTTTTTTCTCCTCTAAAACAAAAAGGACATCTTAAAAGATTTTTCTGTGGTATTACTATGAATATCCTATATGAATATTAATTAATTTCTTTCTTTTATAAAACCTTTCAGTTTTGCTTTACTTCTACTAGAAAACTACCCAGAATCCCAATCCCAATCCTAAAAATATGGAAGTAGCAGAAGAAATACTGGACTTGAGAGTAAAAAAAAACCTGCCTCTAAGCTTTGACATCTAGTAACTGTTCTACTTTGGGCAAGTTACCTAATTTGGGGACTCAGTTCCTTCATCTGAGAATTTCTAAAAATCTATTCCAGGTTTTTTTATGATTCTGAATCTGGGCTTTACCATCATATACATGTATAAAAATCAGTAACATATCTCTGATCCATATTTTCATCTATAATAAAGTGGTGATACAGTATCTAATTGTAATATCTAATTTGTAAAGCTAAAGTTGTCCATGTTAAAAGCTATATAAATGTATAAATCTACATACATAGCTTCATATACTACTATGTAGTAGTAACTACAAACATACTAATGGCTAAATACAGAGAGTAACTAAAATGAGAATAAATCCCATTAACTAGGGTTTTACTTTTAAGTTCTTTTAGACAGAAAGCTTTTGGCATCGTGCAGTTCCCAAAAAAATGAAAACAATAAGTTTTGATCTTACTTAGAAATACGGGTAAATATCACCATTTACACTTTAGAACTGCAAAACATTATTCCTTCCATCCCTTCTGAAGGAACAAGGGGAAACCTTCAGCACAATATTTATACACTGTACTACAAATTCTCTACAAAGGCTCTTACTAACATATCCTCATTTGAGAATACCACATATAACATGAACTATTCATTTGTAAATTCTCTATCAAATTACTTGATCAGCCTATATCCTTTCATAATTTTTGTCACCTCTAACATTTTTTGCACTTGGGTTATCACTGAAAATGAACTGTGGATCATGCATCCACTGTGTATCTCTACTGCAATTTTTCAATGTTGGTGCTATTCTAAGATTTTTTTTTAAATTTTATATATTTTTAAATGTTATATAATTTAAAAATTTTTTATTTATATATTTACATATAATTTTAAATTTTATGTTTTATATGATTTTTAAAGTTTATCATTTTATGTATATTATATACATAATATATATACATATAGTTTTTTTAAAGATGGATAAATAGTAGTAGGGCAGTATATTATATATATATTATATATATATATAATTTTTAAAAGATGGATGAAGAGTAGTAGACCATCATTGAACTGTGCAATTTCTCAAGTTTGGACTAGTAGGCTCCCTTCCCTTCTACCATTCAATTTGGGGTCCAGTTTGCTGCCCAAGTATTGGGCATTCCCAAAGGTACAATTCAATGGACTGCCTCTAAAACTACATGTCATATCCTGGAAAATAAGCATTTTTTACTCCATTTAGTTTTTCCCAAAGAGATCATTAGACTAATTTCCTTTGTATAATTGCAGATCTCACTAAAGGAGCTGAGATATTTTGAGGATTGATGTGATCAACATCCATTACCCTAAAACAGGGATATCCTGAGGACTTCATCCTCTACAAAGGAACATAATTATTAAGAACAAAGAAAAAGACATTTTACACATCAGTTAACACATGTGGGGAACATCTCTCTGCTTATTATTTATGCAGATGATAATCTACCAAAAGAAAGTTGGGAAGTGCTGAGCTCTGTGAGCACCAAGCATCCCAATGCTTGAATCTGACTATATCTCAGTAGATAAGAAAGCAATTGTTATTGATGTTAAAGTCTATCAGAATTAGAAGTCTATAGATATAGACTATCAATTGGTAAGGGCAATGGTCAAGATCAGTATCAAATTAGGAGAAAGAACAAGGGTGAGAAGCAGTCATTTAACAACTTCAACCTGATTTCTTCTATTTCATTGTAAGTCTGGGTTGAAAAATTAATTATCTAGGGGGAAGCCCACTAATAAGAAATGTTTCTACAATGACTCTTAATTCACACAAACATGAAATTCATGAGTACTTATGAGTATTTACTATTAAAGGACACAAGCTGCAGTTTAAGGATAAACACAAGGCTAACTAATCTGCTAATATTTACTTCCCACAATCATGAAGGATGTTTTCAAAAGTAAATAAGTTTTTGTTTTCCTTTTTATAAAATAGCAAGGGCAAGTGACCCAATAAGAGATTATGTCTATCATTTTAAAGTATATTCTGGTGTCTGAGAGTAAAAAAATCTCTGACAAACAGCTTCTTGGAAAATGTTAAAACTACAACACTGACACCTAGTGTTTTTGTTCTGTTTGATTCATAAGTGGGCTCTAAGAAAATTAATCTTTTCCAGATATACTGCAGAAGTTGCTTAATACTCAACTACATTTCACCTAATGCTTACCTGCTTTCTTCCACCTTTCCCCTCCCCCATATTTTCCCCCTTTTCTGCTCAATCTCCCTTTTTTCTTCCAAATCAGTTATTTACTTTTGGGACATTTCAGACATTGTGCATAGTACACTCATTTATATGTTTGCACATTTTACCTAAAACTTTATGATCACTAATTTTAATCAAATAATAAGAATGATAATAGCCAACATTTATATAGCACTTACCATGTGCCAGACAGTGTGCTAAGCTTTTTATAACTTTCTCATTTGATCCTCACAACCTTATAAATAGGTACTATTATTATAACCATTTTATGGGTAAGGAAACTGAGGCAAACAGAAGTAAAGGGACTTGCCATGGACATGTACCTAATAAGTGTCTGTGACCTATTTTGAACCCAGGTCTTCCAGACTCCAAGCCCTACAGTCTCATGTCACTGCCCAATATTTCTAAACTAAAATCCTAGTCTGTGGTCATGAAGATACAAAGTTAAAAAAAACATCAGTCATCTAAAGGCTAGGATAGTTATATATTTGGAGAGGTCACTACCAGATAAGAGAAAAAAATAAGTCACACAGTTTTCAACCAGAGCGACTTATAGTCTACAAAGACATTTAGAAAGGCTATGAAATCATAGTTCCTTGAAGTATTTCAGAATTTTCAAAAGCTCATTTTCCAATTCCATTGCCTTATATCCTAAAAGTATACCAAACTGTGATTGAATTACAATACACATTGTATACAAACAATAGTTACTGTATAAAATTACTACATCATTGCTTCCTAAATATTTTTTTTTTCTCAAGAATATATTTAGATGGAAAGAGCAACCTGTTGCCATCCATTCCTGGAAATTCCCCACATAAAAACTATTTGCAAATGGAGGAGGAGAGGGGGAAAGAAGAGGTAAAAGGAAGAGAAAGGAAAAGAAATATGCTTATCTTGTACTTAAGCTCATTTCCTGAAGAACTATTTCTATCATAAGTTATTCCCAGACTCTGATCAAACATTGACAATAGAATAAAAGTGAAAAAAGTTTGCACTTGTTTTTTTTTGTTTGTTTGTTTTGTTTTTATTTGGGTTGTTTGTTTAAAGAGTAAAAGAGCCAATCACCTCCCCATAGTCCTGGCCTTACTTATTTGGGTTCTTAGGAAACTTTCTTTAAGCTCTTTCTGGAATGAACAGTAAGGGGTAAAAGAGAGAAATAGTCCCAGACTAATAAAAGGGAAGACACTATTTAGAGAAAACAATTCAGAAAGCAATAAGAATTTCATTCTACTTTTCTCTAAAATTATGTCATAAGCCATCTTCACTGGTACTGCAAAGAGGCAGATAAACCTTCAATTTAAGACTCAGTAGTTTGCTAGCTTATATACTTTAAAAAAAAACAGTTTACCACTATGTTCTATTTAAATATAGCTCTAGACAAAACTAAACTAGAAAAACTAAAGGTAAAGACTTTTTTATTTTTACACTAAGAAAAAGGTTTCAAAAAATTTAAGTGTTTGAAAAGACCTTTGAGGTCACTCAGTTTTTAACTCATACCTAATCAGGAATCCTTTCTATATAATAATACTCTACTCCCATATTAAATTATAATCAGCATCTAAACTTTTCAATGTAGCCCATTCTAATTTTGGACAGCTCTATAAAGAAGTTTGTCTTTATATGAGTCAAGAATTTGATTCTCTTTAACTTTTTACTATTTGCTCCATGCTCTAACTTAGACATATTCTTTAACTGGGTATTACTATTAAGCATATGTTCCAAAGAGGTCAAAATGAAATGGAAAGGCCCCATATTTATAGCAGCAATTTTTGCTATAGTGGAAAAAATAAAGGGGAAATAGCTTTAAAAAAAATTAACTAAATGTAATAGAATATTATTGTGCTTTAAGAAACAACAATAAAAAATGACGCAAAAACTTGAGAACTTATACAAACTGATGCAGAGGAAATTGAGTAAAACTTCAGACGTTTGATCAAGACAGTGTCTGATCCCAACTTAAAAAAAAAAGAATTTTAAAAATTTCTCAAGGAGACATAAACTGAAAAATTAGTTGGAGGTTCACAAGTAATCCTTTTTTATATTGATCCGTTTGTGGTTGCTGAAGATTAAATTAACAAAAAAAACCCACAATTAATTCAATTTTTAAAATTTAACTTTTAAAAATGACTATTGTACATCTTTGCTCTAATCCTCAAAAAGATCATAGAGAGGTACTGAAGAACTAGAAAAGGGTGAATGAGTTTTCAGGTTCCCTCCCTCAAATTAAATAAAGGAAAAGGGAGTATAGGAACCAGTGAGCCTTAATTATACCTCCAGTAAGATTCTAGGATATAATAATCAAAATAAATTAATAAACATGTAGGAAAAGAAGCAGTGGTCACCAAAAACCAAGAATAGCTTCATTAACAAACCAAAAAAAAAACAAAAAAAAAAAACCATATAACAGGGTAACTAAACTGGGACATCAGGGGAATGATATAAATAAAGTTTGGTATGAGTGATCATACCAAAGCATGTGACAATTAATTCTTGTTAAAATATGGAAAGATATAGACTAGACCATTATACAGTTAACTAAAATTCAGAAATAGTTGATAAGCGCATGGCCCTGTGGTGTTCAATAAATTTATCAGTGAAAAAAAATAAGATATTAACTTAACAATAAGTATTTATTAAGTATCTAATATGTGTGAAACAGTGGACTCATCAATGGGAATCCAAATATAATAAATGAAAACAATACCTGACCCAAAGAAGCTAACATATTATTGGCATGATAGCCACACACAAACACACGGTAAATTTAGGATGGTTAGGTCACTATCAGCTAAAAGGATCAAGAGAGGCTTCGAGGAGAAGGTGGCCCATGAGCAAAACTTTGACAGAAAAAAAATCCTAAGAGACCAAGGGGAAGATATACACTCTAGGAAAAAAGAGACAGTACAAAGTGCTAGACAAAGGAGATAGAAAGTCTTTATGATGAATATCAAGATGCACAGTTTTGTCAGAACACAAAATCCAGAAAGGTGAATAATGACATGATTAAAAAAACAGAGGATCACAGTTGTAAAGGGCTTTAGAACCAAACAGAAGAATTTGTATTTGACAATAAAGGGAACAAGGAGCCACTCAATTTATTGAGTAGGAAAATAGTTTGATCAGACTTTCTCAGCTATCTTTAGCAAAGTCTGGCAGGGAGACCTATGAATGTTCTGTTGTCTCTAAATTGTTCTCTTGGGGGCAGATTTTCTTGGGAAACTTCTGGAGACAGCCTTGACTTTCGTTCCTGTCAGAATGTCTCCAACCAGCTTCAGTCTCTAGCTCCCTCCTCATCCAAAGCCTCCAGCCAGCACGAAGGTAGGACATGGGAATGAATCAGACTCTGTCTCCAAGAGTGTGGGATTGTGGGTTTCCCAGAATTCAATCCTAGTTGTGAATCTTCTGGAAGTCCATAAGCAGGCTTTTCCTTTAGACTTGTGAATCTGCTGGACTTGCGAATCCACTGAATCCTGGCTCTGAATCTCTTGAGCTACCCTGAAGTTCTCCCCTTGATTCACTGCAAACTGCTTCCAGACTGACTTCCCCACTCAATGTTGGCTCCTTATATCTTCCCAGAGAATGGGTTTGTGGATACTCCCTGGGCTTGTGGGAGCTCTTTAAAGAACCAATGAGTGAACTCCTTTAAAGGTTTGAACTCCTTTAAAGGTGTGAACTCTGAACTAGAGAATTGTTAAGTACCAGACAACTCACTTAGCACCTAGTAATAATCCTAACAGAGACCAATTAGGAGGCCACCACAATAATTAAGCTGAGAAATAAGGAAGGCCTGAATTAGAATGCTTTTGAGTAGAGAAAGGAGATGAATTTAAAGATAGGTTAGAAGTAAAAGTGACGATGACATGATGGTATACTTAGAGAACCCCAAAGACTCTGCTAAAAAGCTATTAGAAATAATTCAGAATTTTAGCAAAGTCGCAGGATACAAAATAAATCCACATAAATCCTCAGGATTTTTATACATTACCAACACAATCCAACAGCAAGAGATACAAAGAGAAATTCCATTCAAAATAACAGTCGATAGTATCAAATATTTGGGAATATATCTACCAAAGGAGAGTCAGGAATTATATGAGCAAAATTACAAAACACTTGCCACAAAAATAAAGTCAGATTTAAATCATTGGAAAGACATTCAATGTTCTTGGATAGGCCGAGCGAATATAATAAAGATGACAATACTCCCCAAACTAATCTATTTATTTAGTGCTATACCAATCAGACTCCCAAGAAACTATTTTAATGACCTAGAAAAAATAACAACAAAATTCATATGGAAGAATAAAAGGTCGAGAATTGCAAGGGAACTAATGAAAAAAAAGTCAGAGGAAGGTGGTCTAAGTGTACCTGATTTAAAGCTATATTATAAAGCAACAGTCACCAAAACCATTTGGTATTGGCTAAGAAATAGACTAGTTGATCAGTGGCATAGGTTAGGTTCACAGGACAAGATAGTGAATAAAAATAGCAATCTAATCTTTGACAAACCCAAAGATCCCCAATTTTGGGATAAGAATTCATTATTTGACAAAAACTGCTGGGAAAACTGGAAATTAGTATGGCAGAAACTAGGCATGGACCCACATTTAACACCACATACTAAGATTAGATCAAAATGGGTCCAAGATTTAGGCATAAAGAACGAAATCATAAATAAATTGGAGGAACATGGGATGGTTTACCTCTCAGACTTGTGGAGGAGGAAGGAGTTTGTGTCCAAGGGAGAACTAGAGACCATTATTGATCACAAAATAGAACATTTTGATTACACCAAATTAAAAAGTTTCTGCACAAACAAAACTAATGCAAACAAGATTAGAAGGGAAGTAACAAATTGGGAAAAAATTTTTACAGTTAAAGGTTCTGATAAAGGCCTCATCTCCAAAATATACAGAGAATTGACTTTAATTTATAAGAAATCAGGCCATTCTCCAATTGATAAATGGTCAAAGGATATGAACAGACAATTTTCAGATGATGAAATTAAAACTATTTCCACTCATATGAAAGAGTGTTCCAAATCACTATTGATCAGAGAAATGCAAATTAAGACAACTCTGAGGTATCATTACACACCTGTCAGATTGGCTAAAATGACAGGAACAAATAACGATGAATGTTGGAGGGGCTGTGGGAAAACTGGGACACTGATGCATTGTTGGTGGAGTTGTGAAAGAATCCAACCATTCTGGAGAGCAATCTGGAATTATGCCCAAAAAGTTATCAAAATGTGCATACCCTTTGACCCAGCCATACTACTACTGGGCTTATACCCCAAGGAACTACTAGAGAAGGGAAAGGGTCCTGTATGTGCCAAAATGTTTGTGGCAGCCCTTTTCATAGTGGCTAGAAGCTGGAAGATGAATGGATGTCCATCAATTGGAGAATGGTTGGGTAAACTATGGTATATGAATGTTATGGAATATTACTGTTCTATAAGAAATGACCAACAGGAGAAATACAGAGAGGCTTGGAGAGACTTACATCAACTGATGCTGAGTGAAACGAGCAGAACCAGAAGATCATTATACACTTCAACAATGATACTGTACGAGGATGTATGCTGATGGAAGTGGATTTCTTCAACATAGAGAAGAGCTAATCCAATTCCAATTGATTAATGATGGACAGAACCAGCTACATCCAGAAAAGGACTGGGAAATGAATGTAAACTGTTATTTTTACCTTCTGAATCCAATTCTTCCTGTGCAACAAAAAATTCGGTTCTACACACATATATTGTATCTAAATTATACTGTAATATATTTAACATATATAAGACTGCTTGCCATCAGGGGGAGGGGGTTGGGGGAGGAAGGGAAAAAATCTGAATAGAAGTAAGTGCAAGGGATAATGTTGTAAAAAATTACCCATGCATATGTACTGTCAAAAAATGTTATAATTATAAAATAAAATTAAAAATTAAAAAAAAAAAAAAAAAAAAAAAAAAAAAAAGAAGTAAAAGTGACAAAATTAATCAAAAGATTTCATAAGTGGCATGATATTGAGCAAGGAAAGAAAGAAAAGACAGATTTGAGAACCTGGGTACCTAAAAGAATGGTGGCACCTTGGACAGAAATAATGAGTTAAATTTTGGTTGTGCTAAGTTGTGTTTTGGGGACATCCAGTTGGAAACAGCCAAAAAGCAACTGGAGACTAGCAACCAGAATGCAGAAGAATTTAGGGCTGGACATAGCAACACTGGAATCAATTGAACTGAGATGATAATTACATCTATGGGAGCTAATCAGACAGACAATGAGAGAATATAAGGAAAAAAAAAGAAGTGGACAAGACAAAGCACTAAATGAAAGACACCCATTACCCAGCACATTTTTATCAAATTTAGAAATGATGCAAAATCAGGAGGGAATGATTAACCCTTTGAATGATAAAGTCACTTTAAAATATTCTGAAAGTCTGATGCACTGAACTAAAGTAAATTTAATGAGAAAAAAATGTAAAATCTTAATACATGATTTAAAAAAAAAAAAAAAAAAACTTCCTATAAAAAAAGATTAGGGGAATACAAGCTTAAAGAGTCAACAAATGTGAAATGGCAGTGAAAAAACTAATGTTCCCATAATCATAAAGAGAAAAATAGTGTCCAGGACTGCTGGTTACATTCTCATCTCCAACATAACATCTAAACATATTGTCCAGTTTTTAGCAAATTTCAGGAAGCTAATAAACTGAAAAGTGTGTTATCAGAGCAGTAAGAACAGTGAAAGGCTATAGAATTATACCAAAGACTATTTAAAAAATAAACTAGGGAAGTTTAGCCTAGAAAAGAATCTAAGTATAGATGATGGTGGTATTCAAGTATCTGAAGGATTATCACAGAATTAACTTGCCCACAGACTTAAAACTAGAATTAGGACAACTTGTCTCCCAGCATTCACTTTCTCACAAGGCTACCAAATTTATATTCCTAAAAACAGATCTGATTATGTCACTACTCTGATTGAGAAGTTCCAGTGGCTCCCTCTTGCCTCAAGGATAAAATACAAACTAGCTTGTTTGATATTTCCCATCTTCAGTCTTTGATGTGTTGATCCAGGATACACTCCTCATCCCACTTTCTATTTAGTGCACTCTATTTACCTCATCCTCTGAGATTCCCCCCAGGGTTGTGATTTGATCCTTTAAATGAAATAATATTTATGAAGAGCTCTGTAAATCTTAAAACACTGTTAAATGCTAGCTATTATTACTGGTTTCATCATCTCTAGGTTTTAAGCAAGGCAATTTGGCCTACTACAAGGGATTCCTGTTTTATTAGCAGTTGACTCAGATCAAGTAAATGCAAAGATAAATCTAATTAAAAGAGATAAGGAAGGAATATTTTGCTTAAGGGTATTATAGATAATAAAGCAATATCAATACTAAACATATATGCACCAAGTGATATAGCATCCAAATTCCTAGAGGATAAATTAAGAGAGATGCAAGAAGAAATAGACAGCAAAACTATACTAGTGGGGATCTCAATCTTGCTCTCTTCAGAACTAGATAAATCGAACCACAAAATAAATAAGAAAGAAGTTAAGGAGGTAAATAAAATGTTAGAAAAGTTAGGTATGATAGATCTCTGGAGAAAATTGAATGGAGACAGAAAGGAGTATTTTTTTTTCTCGGCAGTTCATGGAACCAAATAAAAATTGACCATGTATTAGGGCATAAAAACCTCAAAATCAAATGCAAAAAGGCAGAAATAAGTAAATATATATATATATTTTTAGATCATGATGCAATAAAAATTACATCCAATAAAAGACCAGGGAAAAATAGACCAAAAATTAATTGGAAACTAAATAATCTAATCCTAAAGAATGGGCAAACAACAAATCATAGACACAATCAATAACTTCATCCAAGAGAATGACAGTAATGAGAAAACATACCCAAATTTGTAGGATGCAACCAAAGCAGTAATTAGGGGAAATTTTATATCTCTAGATGCTTACTTGAATAAAGTAAAGAAAGAGAAGATCAATGAATTGGACTTACAATTTAAAAAGCTAGAAAAAGAACAAATTAAAAACCTTCAATTAAATACCAAATTTGAAATTTTGAAAATAAAAGGCGAGATTAATAAATTGAAAAAAAGAAACTATTGAATTAATTAATAAAGCTAAGAGTTGGTTTTGTGAAAAAACCAACAAAACCGATAAACTTTTAGTTAAATTTAATTTTAAAAAGGAAAGAAGAAAATTAGATTGTTAGTTTCAAGAGTATAAGATGGTCTCTGAGGACCCTCACAATTTTGAGTTTCTGTAACCTTTCAGTACTGCAAAAGAGCCTAAAAGATAAAGCAACTGAGGCAGGCCAGGGTTAGAGACTTGTTAAGGATGACAGCTAGTAACTGTTTGAGGTGGGATGCAAATTCAGCTCATTTTGATTATTTCACAATAATTTCTTTACTACGTTAGGAAAGTTTATCAAACCTTCAAAAAAAACACACAAAAGCATTTCAACAGGGGATTAAAAAACCCTGCTGTTAAGAGATTCAAATAAGATAATTAAATAATCAAAATAATTTCATCAATACTACTCCATTCATGTATATTCTAACTGATATTTTACAACATCGATACTTACAAATATCTATAATAAGTACAACTCTATAGTCCCCCTCCTACCATCACAACAGCAAATTGTTCTGCTCTTGTTATGTGGTCTTTTCTGTCAATTACTACTGAACTCAAAATGTTTAAAGTTAATAACTGCTTTAAATTTTCAGCTTGTTCTTTGGAAGAGCATGAAGTCATTCAGATCCCATGGAATTAATCAGAAATATAAACCAAGGGATAACAATGTTAAATTCAGATGTCATAACATATGTTGTTTGAGCAGAGCTACAGGAGATATAGCATAAGTAGTCTGTTTCCTGGAGCCTGTCCTATAAACCTCTAAATCTTTCAAACAGGACAGTGATATATTCATATCTTAGGCATGTTTCTTTGCTATTTTAAGCAACACAAAATATGAAAGAATCTGTAAGCCACAGTTAATAAGAAGCACATTTATGTACTAGTATTTTACATTTTAAACACAGCTTTCAAGTTTATCAAAAACAAAGAAATGTCTAACAGGGACACAGTTAAGTGGATGATTATCAAATGATATGTCAACTGCATATGGTCATTTTTCATATGTACACTCAGAATACATCAGTCTTTTAATTATCCACAGCACATGGAATTACCACTGCCCAGTTTTTCCACAGAGGTTATAGTTATGGTTAAGAACAATTACAGCGTGACATCATATAACCACTATTTTAGTTCACCTGGTTTAACAGTGGAATTTTTGCTTTTTCCTGAAAGTATATCCTTAAATTGTTTATATTATGCCTAAAACTTTAGAAAGTCATCAACTTCCTACATCTGACTTATGAGTTACTTCATAACTCAAAAATATTATCCCCTTAGATTTAATTAACTGTACCCCAACTATTACATTTTTCATAAGGATCCAATTCTAAAATCTCAGTATAGTCTAAATGTATATATTCAGATTTCCAGAATAATACAATTCCAAAATAAGAGTTGAGAAGGAAGGAGATATTCAATCCTGAATTCACATGGTATAAATTAGAGATGTCATTTTGATATCCAAGCAACACTATACAGAGATTGTAGGAATTTAAGATGTCTTTCTGCAAAAGAGCAACTGGGAAAATCTCATAGAATATATGAAATAATGCATGCAAAGTGCTTTGCAAATTTTAAATATTCTATGTCAGTCATTACTATTATTTATGAAGACAAAGAAAAATCTCCCCTGCCTTGATAATGGAGTTTAATTGTCTGTTAGTCACAGATTTAAAGCAGCAGTTATAGAAGTTGACTATTTCAAAAGGAGCATTTCATTTGCCCCCAAACTGAAATAGTGGTATATGGTAGACATCCTCCCAAGATGCAAATGATCAATCACAAATAAATTCAAGGAATAAGCCATTCTAGTCATCTAAAGGGGAATGAAATTACTTCACTTTAGGAATAATAGTCATCAGCATTTATGTAACATTATATAGCTGCTATATAAAAATTATCTATCTAATTTCACTCTCATAACAACATTTTAAGGTGGGTGCTATTATTATTATTCCCATTTTACAAATAAGCAAATTGAATTAGACACAAGTTAAGAGACTTGCCCAAAGTCAGCTAGTAAATGCCTGAAGCTTATTTGAACTTGGGTCTTTCTAATTCCAGGTGTAGTGTTCTGTCCAGCAAGATATAGTCTTATTTAAAAACCAGGCATTCCACAGGAATCATACTAATGGAAAAAGTGGTCAGGTGGTAGCACATATCTCAACCCCTCCCTAATTTTTTCATACTAAAAGTCAAAATATATGGGCAATCTTTGACAGATATTTTCATACGCATTTTGAAAGATAAAAATTTTTCTGAAGATAATGTTAGCTCTATCTTTCCCAGTCATGTCTTCTAACTAAAGCAAGAACATGAGTCCAACTCTTAAACTAATATAATACAAATGATAACTTTGGTTCTATTAGACTAACATTTAGATGCTACCCAACTACTCTCCACTGACCTCAAGGTCTTAAGACTTACAGAATTTCTAAAATCATTTCATCACTTCATTTTTCAGATGAGACCCCTGAAAGCAAGCAAGTAGCCCAGTCATAGCATGAAGTTGGGGTTGTGTTGAACCTAGAACCGAAGTCTTCTTAACTCCCAATCTACTGTTCTCAGAGGCAATGCATTTCTCTAGTCTAACCATAATCTTTCAGAAAAGCACAGCACTTAATGACTTTTTTCTAAGACCATGTTACAAATTGCATACCCAAAAAGAGACAGACCTCTAAAACTTTTTGTTTCTGAGTTTACTGATGGCTTATTAATTTAATATTATTCCCTCAGATTTCACAGAAGCTGAATACAAGATTATAAATTCAAGAACTTTCTGCATGTCTTTTATAAAACTATACCTGGCAGATACTATTTACTCTGTTCTCACCATTTATACAAGGGATCATATTTTTCTTAGATTTGGTTCTGGAAAAAAGCTTATTTCTGCAGAATGCAGAAACATTATACAAGTAAAAGTATCCTTTTTTGCCGTGGCCAAGAAACTTAAAGCAAATTCAATTCCCAACAATAGCAATTAATCCATTTCAAGGGAGCTACTAAGTTATTCCATGTTCTTCTTACTAATTTTTGATGTACTTTACCCTCAATTGTTTTTTTTTTTTATTTTATTTTTTTAACTTTGTAAGTTGTTAAAAACTCTTTCAGAATTATGTATTTTATGAAAAAATTAAACAGAAAACCAAAAGATAGTTAGGCAGGCTTTCTCTAATACTACTTATTGACAGAAAAGCACATTTTAATTACAAGAGCAGGAAAAGATGCTAGTTAATTCTGGGGAAGATCCTGAAAA
This sequence comes from Sminthopsis crassicaudata, assembly GCF_048593235.1. Lineage (NCBI taxonomy): Eukaryota > Metazoa > Chordata > Mammalia > Dasyuromorphia > Dasyuridae > Sminthopsis > Sminthopsis crassicaudata. The sequence continues at coordinate 114,987,336 of NC_133620.1, read as the reverse complement.
ATGTCTAGTATTTTTAGGGGCTTTGGAGATTAATGACAAATCAAGGACACAGCTATGGCTCAAGTCTAGGAAAGGAGCTTTGAAACCTGGCCTCCCAGTCAAGTTAATACATCCACAAGTATTAAGTACCATGCCAGGCACTGTGCTAAAAACTGGGGATAACAAGGAAAGGCAAACCCAGCCCATGTCTGCAAGAAGTTCACATTCTCATAGGGGAGATAACATGGAAACAAATAAGTCCATACTAGACTCACACAATTTAAATGGAAGGTTATCACAGAGGGAAGGCACTAGAATTAAGGAGTAGTAGCTAAAACTTCATGTAGAAATTAAACTGAGCCTTAAAGGAAGCCAGGAGTAGAAAAGGAGGGAAAGCAGTCCAGACATAAGGGGCAACCAATGAAACAGGACTGAGTCAAAGTCAGGAAAAGGAATTATCATTTACAGAGAACAGAATGGCTGGTCATTATAGAGTGTAGAGTGCATGGAAGAACATAAAAGTATAAGAACTCTAGGAATGCTAGAAGGGACATAATTGTGAAAAGCTTTAAATATATTTTATATTTGATCTTGGTAAAAGGGAGTAATTGAAGTTCATTGAATACATGAAGACATGATTAGACTTGAATTCACTTTGAGTTCAAGATCACTTTGGCAGCTGGAAGGGAAATGTATTGACATAGGAGGTGGACTGACTATATGGGATGAGAAAGTGAGCATGATATCTACATTCTGATTCTGGGTAACTGGAAGGATGGGGAGTACACCTTGAAATAGAAAAGTAATAGAAGGGAATAATTTCAGAAAAAAGATCAAGAGTTTTGTTTTGGACATTTGGGTCTTAGAGTCATATAGCTCTTTAAACAAGTTCCTTAAAGTTCAGGACAATACAGATAGAGAAGGTTACTTCACTGAGAAAGTCCAGAAGCAATTTCCAAGAAAAAGCATTACAATTTTCCTAAAATTATTTTCTTTATATAACATTTAGCACCAAACATGTACACAAATAATCCTCCTCTTATTGGATGCTTTAAAAGTGTTCATTAAATTTCCATGGGAAGATGAAATAGGTCATGTCCTGGGTTTTCCTACAACAGTAGAATTTTTTGGAGGCCAGACAGTAAAGGAATAGTATGGCTGAAAGGATAGAATGCTAGACTGGAGTAAAATCTGAGCTTCAGTTTCTTCAACTCACAGAGCTGTTATAAGGTGCATAAAAGAGAATGTAAGTAAAGCTTTTCAGATACCTTTAAATGAATGTATTTTCTTTCTCCAAATCTTATAACAATCCTGTGAGTTTGGTACTACTGGTATTTTATTCCTTTTCACAGATGAGGAAACAGATTCAGAGAAAATAACATTAAAAATGAAATATGAATCTAGGCCTTTCTCACTCCAAATCTGGCATTTGTCTGGAGAGAATGACAGTCATAGATAAACAGACAATAAAGACAGAAAGATATATGAATATTATTTTTTGAAGTTAAATTATAAAGATATCAGAGTACTATATTGATGGTAACAGACACTCAGAACTAAAGAAGAAAACAACTTTGCCCAAGTGAATCCATCAGAAACAAAATTTAAACAGAACTGAAATCTAACCCAGACAGAAATGAAATGATTGACCAAAGAAAAGTTCTAAAAATAAAGAAATGGAACTTAAGAAAGGAGGCCTAGTTTCCTCTAATTGGCATGAGAGCAGGATTACTTATCTTTATAACATATAAGTTATTTTCTTTGCCATAGTGTATATTTATAAAGCTTACAAACTTCCCCCCCCCAAAAAAAAATAAAGGGTTACATGGCATTTGCTGAAATATGGCAGGAAAGAATCTCAACTCAAAAATTTGGGCCAAGTAAGGTGACAAAAAAAAGGTAATGTTGGAGGAGATGTAGGAAAATTGGAAAACATTTAACACAATGTTGGTGAAGTTATGAACTGATCCAACCATTCTGGAGAGCTATATGGAATTATGTCCAAAGGGCTATCAAATGGTACACACTCTTTGATCCAGAAATCTCTCTACTGGGCCGGTATCCCAAAGGGATCATGAAAAAAGAGGAAAGGACATGCATATGCGAAAATGTTTGTAGCAATCCTTTTTGTAGTGGCAAGGAGTTGGAAACTGAGCAGATGCCCATCACTTGGAGAATGGCTATATAAGTTATGGTATATGAATATTATGGAATATTATTGTTCTATAAAAAACAATCAGCAGGATGACTTTAAAAAGGTCTGGAGAGACTTCCATGAACTGATGCTAAGTGAAGTGAGTAGAACCAGGAGAATACTGTATACAGTAATAAGATTATACGATAATCAATTCTGATAGACCTGGCTCTTTTCAACAGCAAGGTGATTCAGGCTAATTCTAATTGTCTTGTGATGGAGTCATCTGTACCCAGAGAGAGGACTGTGAGGGGACTGAGTGTGAATCACAACATAGTACTTTCACTTTTTTTGTTATTTGCTTGCATTTTGTTTTCTTTCTCATTTTTTTCCCCCTTTTTGATCTGATTTTTCTTGTGCAGCATGATAATTGTGGAAATATGTATAGAAGAATTACACATATTTAACACATATTGAAATACTGGGCTTAGGGGAAGAGAGGGAAGGAAAAAAATTTGGAACACAAGGTTTTGCAAAAGTGAATGTTGAAAACTATCTATGCATGTGTTTTGAAAATAAAAAGCTTTATTTAAAAAAAAAAAATTGGGCCAAGGACAAAAGGGATAGGTAGCAAGAGCAAAAAGTAAAGTAAAATAAAATCTAATTGGTCCTGATAATGAGACAAGTACTGGGACTTGCTAGTAATAGAATAGGATCAGAAAGATTAAAGGATAAAATATGAGAAGACACTTTATGATAATGAAACTTGATGTAATTTTTAATGAGCTGGGGTTTTGATCCTCAAATAGACCCATGGTTCCCATATTTTTTTAAGACCTCAAGCATGTCTTAGTTTTCAATTCTGTCTAGAGAGAGTGGTGGGAGGGGGAGAAGCCTCACCTCTGCCACCTCTTCTTACGTCAACATTTCGGGTATTCGAAGTTTTGTCAATGTAGTGCTCCCCTTTAGCAACACAAATTGCAAGCTCAATACAGCTTAGGAAGATGATCTTCAAGAATTCAAATTTATCACTCTCCAGTCAACCTGATGACAAGCCTCTTCAAACTTAGCTACGCTGATCCTAGAAAAACAGAAATACAGTCCATCACTGGGCCTGTACTTGAAAAAAATTCCAGCATGGTTGGACTTGCCAGAAGTTGAATTTCACTGAAGAATCAGCTTCAAGAACTCAGGATCACTTATACAACCAGCTTTAACAAACTCTTCTTATTCTCAATAAATGTTTGATAAATCATTGCAAAATTTCACAGGAAAATAAAGGAGAGAGCAGAAGGTACAAAGTCAGAAAACTAGAAAACAACAGCAAGCAAGATTTTGATTGTTCCAAAATTAACATCTGGCATGAACTAAAAATGAAATACAGTAAAAAGTTATTTTGATTCCCTTCTTATTAATTTTTTATTTTAAATTCTAGGTGTTGTGGGGGAAGCTAGTTGGCGCAGTGGATTGAGTACCAGCCCTGAAGTCAGGAGGACCTGAGTTCAAATCTGACCTCAGACACTTAACATTTCCTAGCTCTGTGACCCTGGGCAGGTCACTTAACCCCAGTTGCCTTAGGGGGAAAAAAATTCTAGCTGATGTCTCCATTTTTAAAAATTCATATAAATGAATATTACTCATAACATTCAAGTAAGACATAATAGGACATTCACATTCTTCTTATAATTTAAATAAACTAACAGAGAAACTAAGTATTTCTCTAGCTCATATAACTCATAATAGAAGTATTCAATTAATCAATAAGTACTTAATAAGTACCAAATGTATACTAGGCCACTGTTAGGGTCTTCAGATACAAAGACAAAAGTGAAATAGCTTCTTGTCCTAAAGCAGATTACATTTTCTTTTGGATGATTTTTTGTTATATCATCTGCATATCGCTTCCCAATCTAACTCTAGAGAATCATTCCTTATACTAAAGAACTGTTTTTAGAAAGAAAAAGTTCATGGAAATTGAGTGATGTTCACCAGTTGGGAATGGCTAAATAAATTATGGTATATGAATGTTATGGAATAATATAGTTCTATAAGAAACAGCAGGATGATTTCAGAGAGGCCTGGAGAGACTTACATGAACTGATGCTGAGTGAAGTGAGTAGAACCAAGAGAACATTGTATATAACAAGAAGATTATGAGATGATCAATTCTGGACATGGCTCTTCAACAATAGGTGATTCAGGCAATTCCAATAATGGAGAGAGCCATCTGCACTCAAAGAAAGGTTCATGGGGACTGAGTGTGGATCACAACATAGTATTTTTTACCTTTTTTTGTTGTTTTTGTTTTTTTCTTATTTTTTTCCCCTTTTTGATCTGATTTTTCTTGTGCAGCATGATAAATGTGAAAATATGTATAGAAGAATTGAACATGTTTAACATATATTGAATTATTTGCTGTATTGGGAAAGGGTGGGGGAGGGAGAAAAATTTGCAGCAAAAGGTTTTGCAAGGGTGAATGTTGAAAACTATCTTTATATTTATTTTGAAAATAAAAAGCTATTATAAAAAAAAAAAAAAAAGAAAATGTTGAGCAAAACTAACCAATATGCTGAAAAGGTCTGACATCACATGCAGTATCCTTCTCCACCATCTTCCCATCACAACAAAGAAGCAGGAAAAAGTGCCTTCTCATTTTTACTTTGTGGGTCATTCAGTTTTAAATGCTTTACTGCTCTCTCCATTTACATCATTGAGTTATTATTTATAGTTTTACTAGTTCTGCTTAATTCACTTCATACTCCTTCTTTCCACTTTCCATAAACATATTCATCATTTCTTATAGCACAGAAAATATTCCATTATATTCACATATCACAACTCATTTAGTCATTTCCCAATCAATAGGTACCTACTTTGTTTCCAGTTCTTTGCCACAAAGCACAAAAAAGTGCTGCTATTAATATTCTGGGGTATAATGGACCTTTCTCTTTTGTCCCTGACTTCAGTAGGATATGTGTCTAGTAACTGAAAACTTTACATACACATTATTAATACATAAAAGATACAACACAGATGGAGAAACAGGTCAGGAACAGCAACAAGGCCAATTTGGCTGGGTAGTAGCTGAAAAGATAGGATGGAGTCAGTTTGTGAAGAGTTTTAAAAGCTAAACTGTTTGGATTACTAGGTGCTAACTCGGTTGTCTAATTTAGCATGGTACTTAACAATTCTCTAGCTCAGAGTTCACACCTTTAGAATTCTGAAAGGAGTTTATTCCTTTGAAGGAATTAACACCTTTAAAGAAGCTAGCTCATTGGTTGTAAGTAGTTCCCACAAGCCCCTGGAGTACCCACAAGCCCATTCTCTGGGAGGATAAAAGGAGACAACCTTGAGTGGGCAGAGCAGTCTTGAAGAACACAGTCTGGATTGGGTTAAGGACAAGACTTCTGTAGAGAACTTCAGAGAAGCTGGAGGAGATTCAGAGCCAGGATTCAGGAAGAAGAGGATTCGAGATTCTACCTTCGTGCTGACTGGAGGCTTTGGATTTAGAGGGAGCTAGAGACTGAAGCTGGCTGGAGAGATTCTGACAGAACTAAAGCCAAGGCTGCTTCCCCAAAAGATCTCCTCCCAGAGAACGATGGCAAATTGAGAGACGACAGAACATTACACTAAACAAATAGTTTTACTGAACCATCTAAATGAAAATGTTTTGTCACCTAACTTACTTGCTAGTATACCCTAAAGACAAATGGGGCTAAAGTTGATACTTCCCACATGCCCTTTTAGTATTTGAATGTGGACTGTGAAAGAAGGGACTATCTTATTCTGAATTTCTAGAGCTTAGCAAAGTGCTTTAGTTTCCCACTCAGAGAAGGAGCTTCTAACCCTTGATTCTGGAGTTCACTGATAACACGGCCCAATTTGTACTTTAGGAAAATCATTTTGGCAAATATATAGAAGATAAATTGAAGTGGGACAGGAAGACCAATGAGGAGGCAAATGCTGTGGTTCAGGAATAAAACATAAGGGCCTGAAGAGCAGTAACTTTTGGTAAAGAGTAGATGCATATCAGAAATATGGAGCTAAGAACAAAATTTGAGAATTGACTAGATGTGGAGAACACAATTCTACTTTATACATGGTGAGTCCATGTGAACATATTAACTACAAAGAAGACCAAATCACTGCCCCTGGAGCAGGATGGGGTTTGTCAATACACTCCCCTATAGAGACAATTCTCCAGACCAAAGTACCTCTTAGTTACCATTTCTTTACCATGAAAAAGTAAACTCCATGAGAAAAAGGACTGTCTATGCTCTTTGTATTGGTTTAGCACAGGAGTTCTCAGTCCCTCACAGTGTGAGGGCGGGACTATAGTAAAAACAAAAGCTCACACTCTGTCTCCGTCCTCAGCCCATTTGCCGGGCCGCATCTGGCCCATGGGCCATAGTTTGAGAACCCCTGCTTTAAAGAGAGGAACTCTGCGAGACAGAAAGGGAAGGGGGGGAGGGGGGCTATTATTAATAATTCCCATTTAAAATACAACAGTTTGAGACGGGTTAAGCGGTTCCTCTGGAGTCACCTAGCTAATCAGCGTCTGAGGTTGGATTTGAACTCAGATCTTTCCAATGCCAGGCCCACAGCGGTCGGACTACCCCAATTAACGAAATAATTGCTGGAGTTAGAGCTATTTCTTCCAGGACCTCCCGCTGGTGCTCCCAAAGTTGGAATCTCAATGCCATCATAACAGGTTATCCTCCCTTTTTTTTTTTCTATTATCATTCCTTTTCCCCACTTTCGGAGGTCTCCAAGCCTGGGACCCCTACATATAGTTCTCTCTCGCGCTCTTCTGCCCAGTCTCCCGGACCCTGTCCCCGCTCCCTTCAAGCCGCCCCGTTACCGCGGCGGCCGAGGACACCGTCTTCCTCCTGCTCCGGCTCCGACTCCGAAGACAAAGCCATCTCTACCATCTTCATTCTTTTCCTCTTCCGCAACTTTTTCTGCTTCTTCCCAACACCAACACGTGAGTCCGAAACAGAAGCCGCCATTTTTTGCCCGAGCGGAAGTTCCTCCCTCGGCGGAAGTGAGTGCCTGCACTTACTCGTTCCGGACGCTGTGGAACCTCAGGCTTCAGGACTTGGGTTCCGGAGACGCGCGGGACGAAAGAAGAAAAGTGCGGCTGCGCCCAAAGTCAACTTAATACACAGCTCTAACTTAAAGATTTCTGGCTCTAAGAAGCTAAACAAGAATACGTCATCTGCCCCACCCCCACCCCCACCCCCACCCCCGAGCCCTTCTTGTTCTTGTCCCTTTCGCCAGACTGAGTATTTATCCCACCAAGTAATAGCCTCTCTTCTCTCGCTTTTTATTCTCTCTTACCTTCTCACCTTTTACTCTACTCTCTATTTTGTCCCGATTCTGAAGACCTTTACCGGGCCTTTTCCCTTTCCCTTCCCCCATCAGTCCAGCTACTAAGTCAGCCAACAATTACTAGTTTTAATTTATAAACCCATCTCCCCGGAAGGGTTTATATTGTGCGTATTTAAGGAATCCATTCACAACTATTTACTATTTACGCCTTGCTGTGGTAGAACTTCTGAGCTCATATGAACCAAAAACACACTTTACCCTGATCCTGACATGGCCATTTATGATTCTCTGAACAGAAATGACAAAAAAAAAAAAAAAAAAAAACCTATAAGGGGGAGATCGGGGTTCATCTACATAAGTGGACAAATTTTTCTCATCATTGGGCTTTCTACATTGATTAAATAAATGACAAAAAAAAGATAAAAAACTAGATATTAATAACCTAAAACCAGATGCAGTTTGCCTACTAGAGTCAAAGATATACCTTACGTCCCAGATTTATCATTAATAAGATTTAGAAGATCTTAGAATCTCATGATTAGCAACAACAAATAGTCATCTAACCTTCACCTGAATTTAGGTTTCCACCATAAGGGAAAATCCCCTCCTTCCTGAGGCAGCCCATTCTACTTTGGAGCAGCTTAAATGGTTAGGAAGGTTTTCTTAACTTCAAACCTACAATTCTAATTCTTAGTATTTTAGAATCCCTAATGAGAAGATTTCACATTCTTAAATGTATAAGTGTTATAAAGACATCTTAGTATTTTGTTTTTCTGCGTGGTTCAAAATCAAGTTTAGGAAACTATTTATTAGGGGCTAACATTGTTCTAAATTGTTCTGTTCTAAAATAAACTTATTTTCCAACATATCTATTTAAAATGTTCTCTTTCCTCAAAAGCCCAATGCCATGTCCAACACCTTGTCTCTTAGCTGAAGCTTTTACTTGCTATTTTAATAATAATAGTAATAGTAAAACAATACCATCTTTTATAAACTCCCTTATTTTCCCCATTCTTGATTTTAAAACTCCTTTCATCTTTGCCTATGTTTTTCTCCTTTGTTTTAGACTCTGAGGAAGAGGTAGTTTTTCTATTTCCCCAGACTAACCCTATATTAGTGCCTTTAATCCCATTTCTTACCATCTGGCTGGAGGCTTTCCCCTTCGATTATGTCCACCATCTGTAATTTTTCTCTTTCTAATAATTCCCTTGTGGGGATTAAAATTATTCCACCTACAATAAAAGAGGCAGAATTCCAAACTGATGGCACTCTATTAAAAAGTTCATGTTTCTTCTAACGAAGTGAACCTCAGATCTTCTTCAATGCGTTGAGATGCCTCCTCCTTTCAGGGCCTTATTTTTATAGGACTAAATGGTCAGTCATTCCAGAGCAGCAATACACAATACAGAATAATTCCATTAATTGACATGTGATTCATAAGCTAAACTAAGCAATATGTCAACAGGGTCACAAGTTGGGTGATACAAGGAATGTTTCCACACAAGATAGATAGGCTTCTCTTTGGGTTAAGCATAAGGAAATGGTACAAGCTATCACAGTCAGTGATTTATATATACATGGTCATAAAAATGGTCATCTCCTCCTAATATTCAAAAGATCAGTACAGAGGAACAGTGTGCTTTCTGTCATGGGGGGTTGGTCACCATCACAATGCAAAACAATTGTGTGGGATCTTTAGTTAACTCCTATAAGTAAACAACTGAACATAGAATCTGCAACTCACAGCTTTGGGTATGATACTTATATACAGAACTTTGATGTGATTCTATTAAATTGATTAATACTTATGGCAGGGGTTCTCAAACTACGGCCCTGTGAGCCATATGCTCCCACTGAGGATGTTTATGCGGCCCACTGGGTTATGGGAAATGGGCTGAGGGGCAGAGACAGAGTGTGAGTTTTTGTTTTTACTATAGTCCAGCCCTCCCTCAGTCTGAGGGACAGTGAACTGGCCCCTATTTAAAAAGTTTGAGGACCACTGACTTCTGGGAACCAATGAATTATTTCTTCATTGTTATCTACAATCCCATCAAATCTGATGGCTTTCTCAATTTTCTTCCTCCATGATCTCCCTGCAATTTTTGATATTCATTACCCCATCTTCCACTGACCTCCAAATATATACCCAAATCCTCTTTTCTCTTGGCTTATTATGGTATAGCTCTCTCCTGATTCTCCTACCTATCCAATGGCTCTAAATCTGCTTTGCTAATTTTTTTCACCTTTTTAGTTTTCAAAAACTGTTTTTAATTTTTTTTCTCTTTACTTTCTACAACCTCTCCCTTGATAAGCTAATCTGTTTCCATAATTCTAATTGTCGTCAATGAAGATTATTCTGAAATCTACATTTCCAGCATCTGTCTCTCCTGAATTCCAGTCCTGTTAGGTTCTTATTAAGTGCTAATGAGATAAGGAAATATTAGATTCTTACTAAGTGCTAAGTCGGTACTTGACAATTCTCTAGTTTTGGCCTTTCCTGGGAAAGAGCTTGCATGTTTAGGAGGAGCAAGCTTATTGATTGAAGTAATTCTTCCCAGAAGACCTTGCATTATCCCAAGTCCATTCTCTGGGAGGATAAAGAGGGCAGCTCTGGAGAAAAAAGGGAGTTGTTTCTGGACCAGACTTGAGGCTGCTCTCTGCAGGAAGGGACGTCGGCTCTCTACAGGAAGAAGAATCTGTTGGAGAGATTTGAGTTGACACAGCAGATCTCCTCCCAGAGAGCGATCAGCAGCTTCTGGAGACAACAACATGTTACACAGTCCCATGACTATCTATCTATCCATCTACTTAAATGTCTCAGACATCCCACACTCAGTATGTCTAAAATTCAGATCTCATCATCTTTCACTAGCAGATTTCTCCTCAATGTTTCCCTATTTCTGTTGAGAGCAACTCTCTTCTCCCAGTTTTCCAAGTTCATAAACTTAGAATCATGTTTATTTCTTCTTCCCCCATCAATTGCCATATCTAATTCATTTCCAATCTTGACTAATATATCTCCCCAACACACTTCCAAATTTGTCACCTTTACTACATTCGCAAGGCAATTACCCTAGTATAGATTCAGCTTACCACTCAGTTTGACTACTGAATAAGCCTCCAAATTGTTTTCTTCCCCATCTATCTTCAATTCATCTGCCATATACCAACCAATATAAACTTCCTAAGGTGTTTGTTTGACCATATCACTCCCCTGCTCAAAAACATCTATTGACTCACTATTGCTTCTGGGGTAAAATATAGACTCTCCAAATGGTCGTTTCAATCTCTCCATACATGGTTCTAGTTTTTATTTGTATTTTATTTTATTTCTTTTTATTGATCCCCATCAAACCTTTACATCATAGCCAAACTAGGCCATTAGATATTCTTTAAACTTGATAAGAATATCCTGCATCTATGCCTTCACAAAGGTTTTCTTCTATGCCATTAACATACTCACTTCTTACCAAAGACTATCAGAATATTTATCATTATTCAAGACTCAGTTCAGATACTATTTCTTCCACGAAGCCTTCCTTGGTCCAAATCTCCTTCCTTCCAAATAATGGTGTTCTCTTCCTTTTTAAATAACCTTGTAAATATTTACTCACCTGGGATGTTGATCTTTCCATCATAATGTAACCTCCTTAAAAGTAAGAACTAGTTATTTAGGAGACTCTGTGTAACCCCAACACCTAACAGATTGCCTTTAAAACAATAAGTTAGCACCTAATAGTTTCCTAAACTTGATTTTGAACCAGGAAGAAAAACAAAATACTAAGATGTCTTTATAACACTTATACATTTAAGAATGTGAAATCTTCTCAAGAGGGATTCTAAAATACTAAGAACTGGAATTGTAGCTATTTCTGACAGGGGACAGATGAGACATTTTTTTTTTTTTCTGCTTAGAAATCTAACATTTAAAAATCATACTTGAAACCCTTTAAACAAGTTGCTGAAATAGTATAATCCATATATTAGTAATAACATAAATAAAAGAGAAGGCAATAACTGAACAAGTTTTTTTGTCTTTGTTTTTGTTTTTTAAAGGCAATCGAAGACTTACATGAACTACTGCTGAGTGAAATGAGCCAGGACCAGGAAATCACTATATACTTCAACAACAGTACTATATGATGATCAATTCTGATGGACGTGGCTCTCTTCAACAATGAGATGAACCAAATCAGTTCCAATAGAGCAGTAATGAATTGAACCAGCTACACCCAGGGAAAGAACTCAGGGAAATGAGTGGAAACACTACATAGAATTCCCAATCCCTCTAATTTTGTCCGCCTGCATTTTTTATTTCCTTCACAGGCTAATTATACACTATTTCAAAGCTCAATTCTTTTTGTACAGCAAAATAACTGTATGGACATGTATACATATATTGTATTTAACTTATACTTTAACATATTTAAAATGTATTGATCAACCTGCCATCTCGGGGAGAGGGTAGGGGGAAGGAGGGTAAAAAATTGGAACAAAAGGTTTTGCAATTGTCAATGCCGAAAAATTGCCCATGCATATATCTTGCAAATAAAAAGAAAAAAAAGAAAAGAAACATACAGAAAAATGTAAACTACAAAAAAAAAAAAAAAAGAAAGAAAAGAAAATTATAACCATCCAAAACTGGAAACTAGATTCTTCCATAATAAATCTACTAATTTCTAGAGTAAAAAAAAAAAGAAAGAAAAAGACAATCAATAAAAGAAAAAAATTAGTTGATTTAGAGAAAGGAAAAAAAGGTTGATTTAGAACACATAGAAATTTGAATAGCAATATTACTTCTCTAATCAGAAAGCCTCAGTGCCTTTAGGTCTATTTCATTAATTGCAATATGATACAATATGAAATTACACAATTTGGCAGATGAGAATAGTAAGGTAAACTAAAAAATGAATTTAAGCTATTTATCTCCATTAAGGCAACAAAGAAAGATTCAAAGAAAAAACTCAAGAAAGGATAGGGACATAATTAGAATTTGGGGGACCAAGGCAATAAAATAGAAAGGGGAAAAATTAAAGAGGTGAAAGACTTAAAGGTAAAAACCATCTAGCCCAGATCTCTTATGTTATAGATGAGAATTTGAGGTTTAAAAAGGTGTTAAGTGATTTAGTAAAGTCATACAGAGGAAAATGACAGAGCTGGAAGCTGGATGTTGAACCCAGATTCTCGACTCCAAATCAGGACTTTTCCCATTATATATCCACACTGCTTCCCACTTGTTTTTCTGGTATTACTTTTGAATTCCTTGCATATTACTGTCGTCTCTTCCTTTAAGGATAAAAGATTCTCTGGGTTCTCAAAGGCTCATCTAAAGGAGGAAAAGCTCAGGCATGTTCTACAAACCTGGAAAACACTGTGACAATCTCTATGTCATTTGAGAACTATCTAAATTAACTCTGAGACTCTGGTCACTGGATAAATCAATCATCAATCAATAAATACTTATCAAGTGCCTGTTTGCCAGCAGTGTGCTAAGTGCTCAGGATACAAAAAGAGGCAAAAGATAGTCCCTGCCCTCAAGGGGCTTATAATCTAATAGCGGTGACATGCAAACAAATATATAAAAAGCAAGTTCTCTATGGGATAAAAAGGATGAATGCTTTTGATTATAGTAATTCTCAAAGGCCCTGTGCTGAGGTACAAAGGAGCTGTGATTTCTGTCAGTGAAATAATTACAGTACAGTTCCATGAAATAGTGAGATGTAACTGCCATTCTGATTGACATGAAAAGAGCAAGAATCTGTGTGTTTGGGAGACCTAGACTTCAGTCTCTGTTGCTAATTAGCTCTCTTTTCCCAAAAGATACTCAAAATCTCTGAGGCTCAGTTTTTTCATTTGTAAATAAGACATTAGATTAAATAATCTTTAAAACTAAGTTCTAAAATCTATGATTCTATACAATAAATAAACTCAACAGCTTTTTATTACTAAAGCATTTCTACTGTTGCCCACCTCCTCCAAAGCCAGGCACTCTTAAGCCTTAATGAAATACATAAACCTATTCACTTCAAAGTATCTGACTTAGAAAAAAAAAAATAGTATTCCTCTTTTTTTCCCTGAGAGACATAACTTTTAAAATGTTGAAATTAAAATGAAAACTAAATTCTGTCTAGATAATATGGCTCTGAACTTGGCAAATAACCTTTCTTAAAAGAAACAAGGACTTATGGGATTTTGACACACTATATGGTGTCCTGTGTCTCCTCTGGATATTAACCCTTAGGACAGAAGAAATTGCTTGTAATAATCTTTCATGTGTGTCACCTAAAGGCTTTTGAGATCCATTAAGGCTCAAGTCACCAGAAAGTCATTTTCTCACAGACAAGGTAATTTTGTACTCTGAAGGAAAGTATAAAACTTACAAGAGGAAAAATGTCTTAGGCGCTCATAAGGCTAGTCCTGAATCCCGGAGCTTTCATTCTTGATAGAGCAAGCTTCTCAGTCTTTCTGGAACACTCCTTAAGAAAGCAGCTTTTCTGTCTTCATCATTACCTCTTTCATGGGGCTCTGGTCTTCTTTTATAACTAAAACCCTGGTAGTAACCTAATTTTCCCTAGTCAAACTGTATCCTTTGAACTAACAACAGCTTCTAGTTTTATTGCCTCTTTGAAATGGAAAACACCCCTATAAACAAGAAAGATACAGATTACATCATCTAGCTGGTGTTAAGCAAAGGAGCAGATGAATGCTGGCAAGACTAATAGGCTTTATTTCATTTGAACAAATTACTCTTGGACTCCTGGTCTCAGAGCCTACATTAGTGAGATAGGTACTATCATGCATCAAGGAGACATATTCCACCTTGCATAAAACCTTTCCATTTAGAAACTCACCTCACTCTGGGACTTAAAAGTCTCTTAGGTAGAATTCATCAAGAATGACAGGATTTGCCCAGCTCTTCAGAAAGATCAAGCAAACAAAAGAGAAAAGAGGAGTAACTTGATCCAGTCAAACTCTCATTTGTGCTAAGGGAGAACAAGCTTCCTTAGCTACCCATGATTGATTCCCCACCACCATCCCTTCTTTTATAGTAGTTCAATAAGGCTTTCCAACCTCACATATTTACCACAGAGCTAGATTTTTGAGAGTTGGAAGGGATCTCAAGAGATCATCAGTTCAAGACTCCTATTCAGGCAGGTGAATCATACAAAGATGGCTATCTATCTTATTTGAAGGCTTTTCTGGGGGAAGGTCAAACAATGCCCCTTGATGTTGCTAAGATTAATTTATAAATAATAATAGCTAGTATTTATACAAGTTTACAAAGCCCAGGCAAATAGATACAATTATTGCTCCATTTTACAGATAAGGAGACTTGAAGGAGACAGAGGTTAAATAACTTGTCCAAGCTCACATGGCTAGTAAGTGACTGAGGCTGGATTCAAACTCACATCTTGTCTCTAGATCTAATACTCTGCTCTGTGCCACCTGATTCTCAGAAACTCATATGCTAGAATTTTTTTTTCTTTTCATATGATTTAGCATGAGTTCTATGAGATATAATGAATAGAGAAGTAGTCTTAGAGCCAGGAAGAGCTAAGTGAATCTCTCAGTACCCTTGTTCATCCTTCATTTTCTAAGAACACCAATGCCCCAAGTGATATCTTGACTTGTACAGCAAATTAGATTTTGGTGAAACAGAGTTACACAAAGTTATCAGTTTCCACTTTTCTTCCTGAGTCATTAAAGTCCAGTGGCAGGACAAAAGTCAAGAAGACTAGCCATAGCTCCAGATACAGTAGATGACCTTGGAATTTTCAATGGCTGACCAAGCTCTAAGGGTTCCATATTATGCCCATTCCGCTGAGAATAATCTTTATATGTTTGGGATAGATATTTCCCCAACTCACCAACAGGTTTGAGGATTATTGTTTACCCTCATCCTCGTTTAGCTCATCTGCTGACATAAGGTTTACCAGGCTATGGCCTCTGTATGTTACAATTTCTTGGAATCACAGGTGAGAGTTAGGTGAAAAGTAAACACCAAAGATGAATGAGCATCCCTAAAAAGGATTAGGTAAGGCCCCTCTAGAAGAATTAATCTTCCCTAATTACCTCATATACCCCACAAAAGAAATCTAATCATCTGGTAAAAACTTTTCTCCAGAACAATAAATATTAATGTTAAGCCTCATCAACAAGCATGTATGAAGCACCTACTATGGGCCTGGCATTGTATTAAATATTAGGAAATAACCAGAATTTATATGGTACTTTACAATGTGCAAAATACTTTACAAGTATCTCATTATATCCTTACAACATTGAGAGGGAGGCTAGGTTCTGTTGTTATTCTCTGAGACATATAGAAGTGATCAGATCACACATCTGGTGTCTAAAGATTGATTTGAACTCAGCTCTTCTTGATTCTAGGCCTAGCTATCTAGCCACAGTGCCACCTACCTGCCCCAAATATTACCAATAAAGGAGAGTATAAAATTATCACTGTCTTGGCATTCTTTCTGTTGGTTGTCAATATCCATATTATGGTTGTTGAGCTCCACTCTGATACCATCTGCTTGTCTTCGGCCTGTTCAAAACCATCTGATACTTTTTTTTTTCTATCATCCAGGGAGTAAGTCTGGAAACGGAGGGTTAAATTTTGTTAGCACATTTCTGAGGCCTGTGAGTCTCCACACTTTTCCAAATAAACAGCAAAAGGCAGCAGAATCCTCTTTTCCCCCACTAAGATTAAATCTTTTCTTTTGAAGGGTTCTCCTCATTAGACACTTAAAGTCCATGGCCCTAGCCAATTGTCTGAATTGGCACTAGAAAATTTCTTTCAATTTCTGCTGAATCCAGATTCATCAATCTATATTCCTTACTCTCATTTCAGGGATTCCCTCAACACAACCTGTCCAGAATTCTTTGGGGATAAAAACAATGAGACCCTTTTCCTTTCTTTCTATGATGTTTCCTGATTTCTGTTTCCTGATACAGGAGGCATATCTACCAAAAACAAAATGCTGACTATTAAGGTCAGCACAAAAATCCTAGTCTTCCTATAAATATAGTAATTATAATATTACTTTTTAAGGTAAAAATAAACCTACCCAACAAATGCTTTGCAATTGGAATCTGGAGAATAGAGGCTGTGTGTTGTTAACTTCAACTTTTGTTGTCAAACCCCTAAATAGGGATATGGATGATTTGTTGGTCCAGGAGCTCTGTGAAATTCAGTGAAGTATTTTAGCTCTCTTTTCTATCTATCTGAAAATGACAGGCATTTATTCTAAGATTTTCCTTTGCTTTTTAGATTATTAATATTTCCTGATTTATGCACTATTTCAAAATCAATCACTGAACATTTATTAAGCACCTACTGTTATGCATCAACTTCACTGAATTGTTCTGCCTCATTTTCCCTGAATTGTTCTGCCTCAGTTTCCCTGGTGACAACCCCCTCTCCTTCCTGGCCATTAGGACTGAGATAATTAGGTTTGTGGAACTCTGGCCATTCTGGGATTCCAAAGAATCATAAAACTCCAGATGGTTTATCTCAAATACCTAAATGTCACTCTCTATCTTTCTGGCCCAGACTTCCTGTCTCCTGCTTGACCACCTTCTTCACTCCCAACTTATCAGAATTTATGGTCCTTTCTGGAATTTCCACTCACCCAGTGCTCTGCACTGTCCTTTGCCTTTGTTTCCCTGATAGTTGAAGCCCTATAAAAGTCTCTGGAATTAATTACTAGATGCTGGATACTTTGAGACAAGAGTCCAATCAAGCTATGGCTAGTATGGCTTCACTAGGCCAAATTCTCTACTATTAAAATATTAAAAACCCGATCTCTGTCTTGCCTCAGTTTCTCCCACATTTACAATTATAACTTCTCTATGAAGTGTATGTTTCTTTAATTATGAACTTGGTTCAGGCCAGGGGGCAGAGAGCAAATATAAGAGAAAAAGCCAGACTTGTATTACACAAATGAAAAGGAAACTTTTCTATCTGATTACTTAAGTGAGAATTCCTACAATTTGTGCTTAAAAATTTAAGAGAGGATATATGTTTTGGATAAACTTATCCCTCTCACACACACATTCAAAAAATTGAATTAACTTGAACATGAAGATTCTTATGCCCTCAGGCTAAATTAATTAACTATTCACAGTCTAGTGAAGGGAGTGGGCACAAATAAGCCTTGTTTTCCTTTCTTGAGCATGCTCCATGGAGCAATGATAGGGAATCATTTGGCTGGTAAGGAGTGGAAAGTATAGTTCAGGGAAAGCAAAGATTTTTGTAAGCTAAAGTTGGGGACCAAAAATTTTGCCTTCTAGCTCAAATTTTCAAATCCTGCCATACAGTTCTTTCAAGTGGTTACATTATAATTTGACCTATCTTTCTCACACATCCTGGCTTGGTGACTGCCACCTGTCCTCTCAGTGCCTCAGGCAAATGGCAAATGCTACAGAGCAGTAGCAAATTTGCATAATGAAGAGGAGGTTTCCTTACCAAGTGTTCCATCCTTTTATAAACATGGAATATAATATGCCCTTACCTCTGCATCTTAGAATCCTCAGCTTCCTTCAATGCTTAGCTCAAATGTCATCCCCTAAATTAAGCCTTTCTTGAGATCCCCAGCAGTATCTCTACTTAGAAATTATTTTTATATGTATTAATATTGTTACCCACTCCAAATATTTACAAGGTAAGCTCCTTGAAGTCAAGGATTGTTTTTATTTTGTTTGTCCTTATATCTCTAACATCTAACACAGGAAGGCATGCTTGTAAACTGACTGCTTGAAAAGTTTCTTAAACTAATGAAATCACAAGTCCAACCCAAAACATACATATACACATACACACACATATACTCAAATACATTTACTCAGAGAGTGTAAAAAATATCTGTGTGCTTTAAAAAAAAAAAAGTTGATTTATACTTTAAAGGAAATTAAATATAGTTTGCAAACTGTGATTGATCAGCAATTTCCCTGGTATTATAGATTTAAAATTGGGAGTGACTTTAAAGTCATCAAGTTCAATTCCTCTAGGAATAGGCTCAAATAGTATAAATGAATTATTTATCACAAAGTTTCTAGTACTAATTGTCTCTTTTTTTGAGCTACTTTTTCATGCTTATCTCATAATTAGATTGCGATTTTGAGGTTAGTGATCATGCCTTATCATTGCTTTGTTTCTTTTCTATTATTAGCCAAATTGAAAATAAATATTTATTGCTTCATTATTAAATCAGTTTATAAAAATAAAAAAAGAAAAATCAGGTAGGGAAATAAGAAGTTAAACAAATAATTAAAGAACAACCTAGTAACTGTTCTTTAAAGGAGAAACTTTTTTTTTTTTTAACACTATGAGTATTCAACTGGGACACATACATTATTGGTAGAGTTGTGAACTGATCCAACCATTCTGGAGAGCAATTTGGAATTATGTCCAAAAGACTATCAAACTGTATGTACCCTTAAATCCAGTAGTGTCTCTACTATACCAAAGAGATCATAAAAAGGGAAAAGGATCCATATATGCAAAAATGTTTGTAGTATCCCTTTATATATCGACAAGGAACTAGAAATTAAGTGGCTGCCTATCAATTGGGGAATGGCTGAATAACTTATAGTTATGAATGTAATGGAATATTATTATCGTATAAGAAATGATGAGCACACTGATTTCAGAAATGCCTAGAGAGACTTAGATGAACTGATGCTAAGTGAAGTGAGTAGAAACAAGAGAATATTGTATACAGCAACAACAAGATTATGTGATGAGCAACAGTGATGGATTTGGTTCTTTTCAATAGTCAGGTGATTTAGGGCAATTCCAATAGTCTTGTGATGTAAAGAGTCATTTACATCCAGAGAAAAAACTATGGGGACTGAATGTGGATCATAGTAGTTTTGCCTTTCTTCTTCTTGTTTGCTTGTTTTTTTCTTTCTTTCTAATTTTTTCCTTTTGATCTGAATTTTCTTGAGAAACATGATAAATATGGAAATATATTTAGAAGAATTGTATATGCTTAACCTATATTGTATTACTTGCTGTCTACAGGAGGGGGGAAGTGGGGAGGGAGAGAGGAACAATTTGGAACACAAAATTTTGCAACGGTGAATGATGAAAACTACCTTTAAATATATTTTAGAGAATAAAAAGCTATTTTGATTAAAAAAAACACACTATGAGAGTTCTTTATAAAATTATTAAGAAAATCAATTGCTCTCTTGTTTTACTACCACCTAAATGTGAAGAGTCTTTTCTATGGATACTATGCCTGAGACTTGCACTCTCAGGCAAAAGGCAACTCAAATTCATTTGGGGTCAATTGTTTTCAATGTCTGCTTCACCCTCCTAATATGAGAGAATGTCAGCTTCACCCCCTAATCTGAGAGAACTTGGTCAGCTCTGTAGTTCCTTCCAACTAACCATGGAAAAATATAGAATCTTAGATCAGGATCCCTGACTTCCTAGGAATCACCAGGATGAAACAAACTTTCAGAACTGAGATACGAATAGACATGTGTAGTGAGCAGACTCACATGAGTGCAAGAAAAGAAGATTCCCAGTACTTCAGGATTAGAGATCACTAGATCAACAGAGTCATGCAAGCATTCACCTTGAGGGATCCTCTTCATACACTGCAAGAATGGAGAGTAGATCACATCATGAGTGCAAAGCTTTTACTGGCTCTCTGCAATTATAAGAAACAAGAAGAGTATCTTGATGAAAAACCTGGGTAACTGTAGCTTATCCTTTACTTCTCCAGCATATTGTTCCTTCCATGATCCCTATTTTTACTTATACCTCTTCAGTCACTCCCTGTCTACTTAATTGCTTCTCCACTGCATACAAAAATGCATTTCACCCTTTTTCTAAAAAAATCCTTACCCTCTCTTATCCCATATCTTTCCTGTCTTCTGTAGCTAATGCCCTTAAGAAAGCCATCTGTCATGGGCATCTTTACTTCCTTTCCTCTCTCTTCTTGACTCTATGCCTGTTTAGCTTCCAAATTCACCAATCAATTGTATTATTCTTTTCACTTGCCAATGAATTGACAAATATAATTGCCTTTTTTTCAATCATTATCCCTCTTGACCTCTCTACAACTTTTGACACTCTTGATCTAATATTCTCTTGACACTGATATTCTCTTTTCTTCTGGCTTTTATTTATTTTTTTATTTTATAATTATAATTTTTGACAGTATATATGCATGCTTATTTTTTTATAACATTATCCCTTGTAATCATTTTTCCAAATTATCCCCTCCCTCCCTCTACTCCCTCCCCTAGATGACAGGCAATCCCATACATTTTGCATGTGTTACAGTATAACCTAGATATAATATATGTGTGTAAATCCCATTTTCTTGTTGCACATTAAGTATTAGATTCCAAAGGTATAAGTAACCTGGGTAGATAGACAGTAGTGCTAACACTTTACATTCACTTCCCAGTGTTCCTTCTCTGGGTGTAGTTGTTTCTGTCCATCACTGATCAACTGGAAGTGAGTTGGATCTTCTTTATGCTGAAGATATCCACTTCCATCAGAATACATCTTCATACAGTATTGAAGTGTACAGTGATCTTCTGGTTCTATTCATTTCACTCAGCATCAGTTGATTTAAGTCTCTCCAAGCCTCTCTGTATTCCTCCTGCTGGTCATTTCTTACAGAACAATAATATTCCATAACCTTCATATACCATAATTTACCCAACCGTTCTCCAATTGATGGACATCTATTCATCTTCCTCTCTGGCTTTTATGACAGTATTCTTTCCTGGTTCTCCTACTTTCTTTCTCTAATCTCTTCTTCTGAACCACCTTTGCAGGATTTTCATTCAGATTCTAGCTGAATCAGAACACTTGCCATGTTCTAATATGTCCTTCCAATTCCTGGAATGGTTTCTTTCCACATCTCCACTTTTTGAAGTCCTTTTCTTTCTTCAAGGCTCAATTTTGGTTGCACAAGACCCTGCAGCTATAAAGGATCTTTTCTTTCTGAAAATTTTCATATTTGGACTTTACTATGCACATATCACATTATCTATATTTGTTCAATTCCATAATAGTGCCTATTATATACTAGTTACTGTACTAGGAAATGAAAAAATAAAAACAAAAAATTAAAACAACTGCTGCCCTCAAAAAGTATTACTAATTATAAATGTATAACATGAACATTGATAGGTAAAACAGAGGATCTATGCAAAGTAGTACAAAGTAATTTCAAGAAGAAAACTATTTGGTTAGAGGGGATCACAAAAAGTTCATCATCATCATCATCATCATCATCATCACAGTTATAATAGTTAACATTTATAATATTCCTATCATAAAATAGGCATTGTGCTAAATGCTTAAAAATATCTCATTTGATTCTCGAAACTTTGGGAGGTAGGTTATTACTCCCATTTTACAGATAAGGATATTGAAGTAAACAGAAGTTAGCTTCCTCAGGTTCACTTAAATTCTAAGTGTCAGAAACAGGATTTAAACTTAGGTTTTTCCTAACTACTGGTCTGGCATTCTATCTACTGTACCATTTAACTCTCTAATTATTTCATGTAAAGACATAATGATTGAGTTTTGCTACAAAAAGAGATAGGCAATCAATAAGACCAGGGTAAGAAAGGGTTGCAATCAAGACAAGGAGGAACAATTGCTAAAGGTAAAGAGGTAAAAAGTGAAGCGTCACATACAAGGAAAATATTCAATTTGGTGGGAATGAAGATTGTGCAGGAAGGGAATAATATGAAATAAGATTAGAAAGATAAGTAGGAACCACATTGTGGAGAGCCAGGTTGAGGATTTTTTATTTTATCCAGGAGACAACAGTCATTAAATATTTTTGATTAGGATTGTAACAAGGCTTAATTTGTGTTTTAAGGATATCAAGTTGGTAGCTGTATTATAACTATGTTTATTTTATCTATATTATACATTCCTTAAGGGTGAAACTTCCTATTTTTCTATCTTAGTTTAATTTTTATATTTCCAGTGCCTAGTACTAACATTGTCAATTTAATTGGTAGAATGGAATCAGAGGACCAGGGCTGGAACTCTGTTTGCCTTTTTTTTTTTTTTTTTTTTTAATTTTCTGTGCCATCTTGAACTAATCACCTAACCTTTCTTAGCCCTTGATTTCCTTATTTGTAAAATGAAAGAACTTGACTATATGATATCTATGGTTTCTCTCCTTTCCCTTTTTAAACCTAAGAATATACAAGAAGTTAATAAAATCATACAATTATAGATGTCAATATGAAAAGGACCCAAAAGGTCAATTAACCTAAATCCCTTATTTTGCAGCTGAGAAAATTGAGGTCTAGAGAGGGTAAACTACTTGGTCACAGTCATGAAGCAAATATTCACATATTTGAGTACAGATCTCTATATTTCAAAGCCAATTTTTTGAATGCTTATATTTTTATATTTTATATTTTTCACTGTTTTGGAATATTTGTGATGTTCTCAAATATCATTCCACATAATCTCAAGTTTGCTATACCTCAGAAATACTTTTTATTAGGTTTTATTTCTTTACCATAAAATTAAATAAAAAAGAATATAGCAATTATGTGTCATTTGCAATTTTGATATATTAAAACATATGCATATTTTACTATTCCTTCAGAAAAGTCTAACTTTGATGTTTCATTATTACATGGAAATAATAATAATGGATTTTTGAAGGCTATACCAGTTGATTTCAATCTCTGACATGTTAAACCAGGCTGGAAAGTTTTTAAATATAGGTCCCAGTGGCAATGTCTGTCTATATGTTTACCATCTGTGGACCAACCTACTAATTATAGAGGTGCTCATTACAATATAAAGGGTTTATATTTGTCTTGATCATTTAATCACTCAATCAATACATATTTGTTAAATGCCTACAATGTGCCAGACATTATTTCTGTGCTCCAAGGATATAGGTACAAAGATTAAAACTATCATTTCTGAAAAATAGCTGAGAATGGCTGAGCTTGGTAAAGAGAATACAAGAGAAGAGTATGAAATTACTGTACTCTATGGGTGAAGCAGCATTGCAGTAGCTCAAAAGAAACATGATATCTGCAAAATTTGGAGACATCTCCCTTCTAAACATTCATATAGACTGTTTGTGTCTGTCTTGTGGTAGAGCATCTGAGCTCATGTTTGTCTCATCAGCCACAGCCATATATGTTGTGCCCAGAGTCCAACAAATTGATGTCATTTTGGTCCTCTTCAAGACAACAACCTACCAATTAACTTTTTTTTTTTTTTTTTTTTTTTTTTTTTGTGGGAGAGCAGGGGATAGATGAATCTCTGTGGTGAGTGAATGGGGGTAAAGAGTCCTTTGATCACCTCTTTTCTGTTAAAAGTAATTATCTTCGCCATGAAAAAAGACATCAATGAAGGCATTAAAATTAAGTACAATAGGAAATATATTCTTTTTTTTTTTTTCCATTGTGCCAAGATCCTTGGCTTGAAATGCATATATTAGCCTCAAGTTGAATATATCTATTTCCTGAGATATCAATCCACCCTCCAAAAAATCAGTCAGCTGCTGCTATTCCTTCACGTCCTGGACTGATCTGAAATAAGAGGACTCAGGATTCAGGAAAATCAGAAAAAATTGGTGATCAAAGCTAATTTGTTTCCTCTCCAAGCTTAGGAGGGTATTTCACTGAGCCTCAAAGGATTATTCTTATAAACATGTATTTGGTTGCTGATATGCTTATAGACTAAATTCTTCTGCTTTTACAAGCTAAGTATAGATCGTAGTCTCAATATGAGACCAAGACCCATTCTGTCTGAAGATTCTAAGATATCAATGAAAGGAAAACTGAGAGATAAGCAAGTACTAACAAGGAACTTGAGGCAGTCAAAGACAAGGCAGTGATGTATCAACCCCACGAGCCCCTCTGAAAGGCTTGTTATTTGAGTAGCAGAAGCAAACTTTGGGAAAAAAAATGGGAAATGATTTGGTAACATTGTGCCTTAAAAGGACAAATAGAGAATTCAACAGTCTGCCCCATTTTATGGCCTGCATTTTGTGTAGTTACTGAAAGCTAAAAGAAAACAAGAAGACCTGTCAGTTTTATCAGTAATATAACTTTTCTGAGTAGACAGATAGACCCTTATTTAAGAAAAGCGAGAGTGGACTTGTGTTTGATCTAATTTAATGATAGTAAATGGAAAAGGACTAATATCACAGCAAAGCTATCTAAAGTAACTTCAACTTACAGCTTACTTGTTTTTCTAATTCGTTTTCAAATTTTTTCCTCTTCTTATCACTTAAAATAGATACATTCCAATGAAAGTGGGAATCACATTAACATTTAATTTAAAAACAAAAACATAAAAAAAAAAAAAAAAACACCACCACCATCCTATTTCAAACTCCTTCCCAAAGAGAGTCCTATATCATCTTTTTAACATTGGATCTTGACTACATTTTCTCATGCAAGCTTTCTTTGTGTTTAGGGATAAAAATCCCTCAAAAACAATCTGTTGAAATTGGTAACATGAAATAACAATCCCAACTGCAATGTGGAAAAGTTATTTGAACAAATTAGTTAATCTCTCTGATGGGTTTTCATCTTTTTCAGGTTATAGACTCCTTATGGCAGTGTAGTGAAGCTTAAGAATTCTGGTGGGGAAATCTCTTGACCAAGAGCAATGAGACTTTTGAGAGAGTCATACCTGTCAGTTAGTGAAGGGTTCCAAAAATTGTGGGTCAAAGATAGAAGAGCAAACTGAAAGCAAAAAAAAAAAAAAGCATGCTAAGGTAGGTTGCTTTTACTGATAATGACTATGTGAGAAATAATTCCATTGGATTTGGAAGGGGTGAAGTTAAAAGTCCATTTTATTATATAACTGCAGAATAGGCATACTTGAAGCACAAGGCACAGTGTTTTATTCCTCATCCTGAAACACATGTCCCTCTCCTGATTCCCCATTGACTGAGTACTACAGAGGTTATAGACTTTTCAATGTGCCTAATGCTGCTTATCCCTCCCAAGTCTTCACCCCTAATTACATCATTACATCTTTCCTTTCCCCACTAATGTATAAATTCTTAATTAAATAATCCCTTTCACTAGAAAGTCTCCACTTCTAATTACATTTTACAATTTTTTATTCTTTCTTATTTTAAGTTCCCACCTCTGATTACAATTTCTCTCTATTTGCAAGTCTGAATCCCCACCCCATTACATTTTCCTTCCATAAGTTTTTATTTCCTTGTTCTGCATTTCTTAAGTTTCAATTAAGTTTCAATTGGATGACCAATTATCACAATGGTAGTATCAGTTTTCTATCTAGTTTTATAACTTGTCAGGACCACTTAGAGCAAGAGCAGATCAACAGCATTATGAAGCAACTTGGGATAGAGGTACTACCTTTCACAGGAGAGAAAGGATTGGGTGTGGGGAGGAATCAGCTAAGGAAAAAGGGAGGGCTTCTGGAGAAACATTTGCCATATAGCAAGCAGACAACATCACAATGATAACAAATGGCAAACATGATCATCTATTTTACTATGCCCTTGCATAGTTATATTTTATTTCACCTCAGTTTCCACTATCAGGCCACTAGGTAGTCAGCATCTTTCTATATCATTAATCCATCAAAATGCTTTGAAATGGTTGTGGTTCCTGTTTTCCTCTGCAACCCCATTTCAAAATAATGCTTTTGTAAGCATAAAATAAAAATTCCATAAGATAGCAGAAAAACCTAATTATGCCAAAAGTTATATGTGTGTATATGTATATAAACACATATATGTACATGTGTCTATATGTGTAAACACACACAAATTCACAGATGTTAAGATTAAGGACTTCTAGGACATGATATCTGAGGTCTTTTCCAGTTCTAGCTGCCCACAGTGCATTTAAAATGTTTTGTTGAGGCAGGTGGTGCTCTGATTCCAAGCAGTCTTGAGAATGGGCTAGTCAGTACCAATCCAGAACCAATCTGTAAGGTCTACTACTTGTGTGACTTTCTAAAATTTACTTAACTTCTCTAGATCTGAGTTTCCTTCATTGTAAAATTAAGGGGTTGGGCTAGATTGAGCTCTCTTTTCACATTCAGGTCAGGTCAGGTTGTTGTCCTTTATTCTTGAAGAGGACCCAAATGACATCACCATGTTAGAGTCAAGTTACAGTGTCCAACTGTGGCTGATCAGACCAATAGGAACTTACAATGCTCAGCCACAGGTCAGACAGAAATTGTCCCTATGAACACTTGGGGTAGACTCTCTTAACTGTGCATCTTACATTTTTTCTGAGCTAATTCAATTCTGTTTTGCTCACAGAGCATGCATGCTCTGATGAGCGCATGGCATGCTGGGAGATCATGTGCCAGTGTCTCCAATGACATAGAATCAATTCTAAATTCTTTTTTTTTTTTTTTTTTTTTGCTGAGGCAATTGGGGTTAAGTGACTTGCCCAGGGTTACACAGCTAGGAAGTGCTAAATGTCTGAGACCAGATTTGAACTCGGGTCCTCCTGAATTCAAGGCTGGTATTCTACAGGATCCTTCTTAATAGCCTGATCCTACACCTGGAAAAAGGTAATCTATCTGAGAGAGAGTATGGCTTCAGAAAGGGCCAAGGAACAGTTAATACTGTGTTTACTACCTGATAACTCCAGGAGAAATGCCAAGAGCAGAAGAGATATCTGAATACATTTGTAGATCTGACTAAGGCCTTTGTTTGATGTTGTCATCAGTTGTGATGTCTTATACAAAATTATGTCAAAATTTGGTTGCCCAGAGAAGTTTATCAGTATAGTACATCAATTTCATGATGGCATACTTTTCCAAGGCTGGATAATGGACAATGCTTTCAAATTTTCCCCATTCATCAATGGAGCGAAACAAAGTTGTGTACTTGCTCTCATGCTTTTTGAAAGCTTTCAGCCATGTTGTCAAATGTTCTCTTTTAGCTCTAGATTAATTGATCTATATATTTTCTGCCTTATTTTGTTATGCTTAAAACATGTGTAACTTTATTATTATTAAAGCGTTTTAATTACAAGATATATGCATGGGTAATTTTTCAGCATTGACAATTGCAAAACCTTCTGTTCCAACTTTTCCTCTCCTTACCCCCACCCCCTCCCCAAGATGGCAAGTAGATCAATACATGTTAAATATATTAAAGTATATGTTAAATACAATACACCCACACATACACACACATATATACATATATGTATATATATATATATATATATATATATTCATACATATCCATACAGTTATTTTGCTGCACAAGAAAAATCAAACGTAGAAATAAGATATAATTAACCTGAGAAGGAGACCAAAACTGCAAGCAGACAAAAACAGAAGAATTGGAAATGCTATGTTGTGGTTCACACTCCTTTCCCAGAGTTCTTTCACTGGGTGTAGCTGGTGTTCTTCATTATATAACAAATGGAACTGATTTGGTTCATCTCATTTTTGAAGACAATGTCCATCAGAATTAATCATAATGTAGTATTGTTGTTGAAGTATATAATGATCTACTTACTGGTTCTGCTCATTCCACTCAGCATCAGTTCATGTAAGTCTCTCCAGGCCTTTCTGAAATCATCCTGCTGGTCATTTCTTACAGAACAATAATATTCCATAACACTCATATACCACAATTTATCCAACCATTCTCCAATTGATGGACATCCATTCAATTTCCAGTTTCTAGCCACTACAAAAAGGGCTGCCACGTGTAACTTTTAAGACATTTTTGTTGTACTTTCCCTCTTAGAAAAATATCTTATTCCCAATAAGAATCTTCCTGAGTTCACTGCAAAGTAACATCTGTAAAGGTTATCTAGTTAAAAATTTGCATACCTCCTCAAGTGCTGTGTCTCCTGGATAACTTTCTTGATACCTTCTTTTCTCTCCCATCTCAAAGTGATTTATCCCTTTTCATATTTCTTAAAGCACACCTTTTCTTTGTACATGTAAAGGTGGGAAGGAGGTTGTCAATTTGATTAGTTCCTTAATCAATCTGATGAGATTACAAATCATAGATCTAAGTTTGGACGAATCTGAGGAGACAGTTCCCCATTCCCACAGAAAACCTGGTTAAAGGACATAGACAGCTCATGTGATGGGGACTGCCTCTGATTGGAACTCTGGGGAGCAGACTTCATCAGAGTAGTCCCACTTTCTGAACCAGGAGTGAATGAACTACTGCCTGAGGGCCAAATCTGGCAGAATGACTGTTTTTGTACGAAAAATAACAAAAACCATTGTCACAGTCTTATAAAAACAGGTAGAATTTGGCCTGTAGGCGATACTTTGACACCTCTGTTCCTAGCTATAAAAAATGAATTGTGAGACCAACTCTTTCCCTTACTCTCCCTTTTTTCCCTCTTTCCTTTCCCCTGTCCCTCTTCTTTGCTTCATTGGTAGAGGAAAGTCTTGGTGAGGATATTTATTCAATAATGTTTTACAATTCATTTAGTAGTTTTTTAAGACATTTGCCTGGGACAGAGATTAAATGACTTGGTCAGTGTCATCATACCCAGTATATATCAGAAGCAGAACATAAATGTAGGTATCCTTAATTTTGAAAATCTCTGTCTACTCTATTAGAATGCTGCTTTATTTTGTTATTTGTTCCTTTCAGAATAAAATCAAGAAAAATATGTTTTTCCCTGTATAATTTCCGGGGCATATTTTTTTCTTTCTCCCTGAAAAACTTTTATCTTACTTATTTCCTTTTTTGTTTTTTATGTAACCCCCTAAAATTACCTGAAAAGACCTTTATAACCTCTAGAATACCAATTATGTTTATAATTTGAAGGAGGGAGATCTCACTTTACTTGAAAGTTGATTTTTTAAAAAAATTATTTATTTTATTCTGAACTTAATAAAACAAGTATTTCCATCACATAGAATAGAAAAAAAAATGATTGCACATTAAATTGCAAATATATTATGTATTGTTGCTATTCCTTCTAAAGATATAATAAAGTTATATAACTTTTCACTTCTTTTTTCATCCCTAGAGATGTCTACCATATTTACAAATATGTATGTGTATAAATTATGTATTCCATATATTCATATATGGAAAATCATTCCATATGTAGTTCTATTGATTATTTTTTTCCTCAGGATGCAGATAGCATCTTTCTTCATAAGTCCTTTGTAGTTAAAATTATTTTACTGAGTTAGGAAAAATAATTACAATTTATTTAAAAGAACAAAAAGTGAAGAATAATAAAGAAACTAATAAAATGTGTGTTGTTTTTTGATTTGGGTTTCTGCTTTCATCAATATAGAGAACCTATTCTTTTACTGATGCAAATAAGTCATTGCCTGTAATTTATAATCATCTGAAACTGGCCAGGATACTGAGAACAGTTAAGAAACTCATTCCTGAACATACAACTATTTATGTGTTTGAGGTAGGAATTGAACCCAGGCTTTCTGACTCCAAGGCTAACAGTACTCTCTATTCATGATTTATACCATCCTTCCACTCATTAAAAGAAAGCCTATAGTTATGAAATTGCCACAGGTTTAAACTTCCTTCTATTGTCACTTGTTTCTATTTCATTAGGAATTCTTATCATATAAAATAGGATGTGTTTTTCTATCAATAAGACAGAAAGAGGGTTAAAATAAATAATTAGCCACTATACCCCCCAATTACCATTAGTCCCTTTCTTTACCCCTTTACTATAATCTGTGTCCCTCCTCCAGATCCTATCTCTACCAGCCAAATTTTAGTTAACAGTCCCTGAGAGTTATTGTAAGAATTATGATATTGGTAATAATCAAAGTATTTAAAATTAATTTCCAAGGAAATCTTATGTTTTAAAATGTTAAGGTACAATTGAAATGTGAAACTTTTGATAAATTTTATTCTGCTGTCCTTGATGGAATATAATCCTTTAAAAAATAGATAGATATGTAGATAGATAGATAGATCACCAGAAGAATCATATCAAGAGAAATATGGAAGAGACATGGAGAACATTAGTATGCTTTCTATCCCATCAGTCTTTTCTTAGGTTATGTTTTCAGTGTATTATTCATGCTTTTTGTTTTCAATTGTCCACACAGACACAAATCTATTTAGACTGGCAAAAATAAATGTTAATGTAACCTTAATAGGATGGAATGTTGATTTTCATTTCAGGGTATTGATAACTGGTATTTAAAACTCTGATTAAAAGGACAGGGAAAGAACATCTTCATCCATCTCAGAAATGGATAATCAGTAGCTCCATAATAAAAGCCCTTTTCTAGACTTTTAGCTCTGAAAAAGAGGCTTTTTTTTTCTTGAAGAATACCAGATATGGTGCCTCACTCTCCCATTCTTTATTTGCATTTGCTTTTTTTTTTTTTTATTGCAAATAGGATTCTAAATCTTACTTTAGAAATGAAAATTGCACTATGTGTGAGGGCATGTGCAAGAGAAGCTATCAATAACGTTAGTTATGAAAACCTGATCATAAGTGTTTTTAGTCCATTAGCCATTCAGCTTATTTATGTTCCCTTTCAGGCAGGATTTGAAGCCAATATGGAAAAGATGAAGTTTGGAAGAAGAGCAACATAAGATGGAATAAAACACTGTCACCGTTTGTCATGCTAGAAAATATTTCCTTCTTTTTTTCTTTCTTTTTCAACACAGTCTAACAATAAGTTACCCCCAGGGGACAGGAAGCAGGATTGGAAGTTGGGTTAAGAGAGATACTATTTCATACTCGCTTTTTTTTTTTTTTTTCTTGGTCATGATTTAACTTAGCTACATTTTAGACATATAACCAAATCAAAGCCATCTACTTATTATAATTACCATAAACATATCCATGTAGAGTTTTTTTAAAGTTATTAATGCTATTTTAATATCATAAAAACATTATCATAGTCAATTTAGATTACAGTCATTTTCAGCTTCAACACATTTATTGATCATTTCCTTAATCATGGCTAGCATTCGCATAAATGTTTTAAAGTTTGCTAAGTGCTTTATACATGTTAAATCCTTTTATCTTTACAATAACTATGTGATATAGTTATCATTTTCATCACCATTTTGTGGATGGAGTAATTGAGACCCAGAGACTATAAAACTTGCCCCTGATCATATGGCTAAGTGTTTTTGAATCAGAATTTGAACTCAGATTTTCTCTCCTCTAAGTTCAGAGTTCTATCCATTTTATCTCCATTTCCTTATAACAAAGGAAAATGTTGAGTACAAACAACAGACACTTGGATTGCTGTTAACAATCTAGACAGCATTCGATTGGAAATCCCTTTCCCCCCCATCTCCCAGTCAACATAAAAGAAATGCGTTTCATTCCCTGTTCTTTATTGTTATTGTTATTTTTTCCATTTACTCATTTTGACTATTTTTTAGTGATATTTTCATTTATATTATTGTGCCAACTGCTTGTTTTATTTTTTCAGTTCATGAAAATTCTTTCATGTTTCTTAGTC